>NW_020884872.1:31128205-31337234 GCF_003945725.1 Corapipo altera
GGGGCGGGGCCGCCGCTCCCGGCACCGTCAGAGCGGGCGGGCGCCGGAGCCGCTGGGGGCGCGGGGCCGGCGGCTGCCGCGGGGCGGTGCCCGGCGAGCGGCGGCTGCGGAGGTGAGCGATGGGCGCGGGCCGGGGAGCGGGGGTCGGAGGAAGAAGGTGCGAGACCGAGCGCCGGGCGCGGCGGGGCTCGTACGGCTGCGGCGGAGGCGCCTCTTGTGCCGGGCGCGCCCCGCCGAGCCCCCATCTTGGGGAGGCCCTGCCCGCCGGGGCTCGGTCACGGCGCTGTCACCTGCGGCGGTACCGGCGCGGTCGGTGCGCGCTCGTCCCTCGCTGCGGCTCGTCCTGGGCCGGGCCGGGCTGCGGCGGGCGCGGGTAAACAGCGTGTGTGGATGGTACTGCGCGTAAACAGCCGCCTCCGGGAGAGATACAGGAGTGAGACATCCAGTACAAGGATGATATTTAACCTCCCTTAATTTATTCCAGACCGGCTTTCATGGTTCCTTTCCCATGTGGAGAAGCCTTGAAAGGAAGCAGATTGTTTAGTTTGGTGCATATTTCAGATTTTTGCCTATTTATTAAGATGGAATATGATTGTGAAATATGGTAGAAATGCCTTTGCAGTACTGATGCACCATCATCCGTCTCGTGGCTTTGACAGAGCAGCGTTAAGAATGAACTCGAAGCTTTATCCCAGTGGCATACATTCCCCCCATACCACGAGTAAAGTCACTATATTCTGGTCAAAGTCTAGCATGGACTGCGAAGTTGGTAGAGGAGCTTTTACTGGACAGGCCTGCACGGTGCTGATAGAAGCTCTCCATCGGTAGGCCGATATCATTCTTTCTGCAGAAGCCTCTGATGTTGAATTTGTCTAAGCTGGCAGCAGAGAGTCGACTGGGAAGGTTTAGCCAGGTTGCTTTTTAAGGACAGAATCAGAGACGCATCTGTTCCTCTGCCCTCAAACTCTAAAGCAAGAACCAGGTTGTGCTGGAAACAAGATAATTTGTTTCCCCTTGCAGAACCACCATTTGCTAAAGCTTTTTTCAAAGGCTCTTAATTAAAACACTTCCTTTTCCTGCTGCTGAAGAGTAATTCAGTAGGCTACCTTGCTTCTAGGAACTCAAGAGAATGCAGAATCTTGCCAATTTTTTCACAAGTCTCTCTGACTCTCCATGCAAATGTTAGGTGGGAGCAAATGGTGGGGAGAGCATACGTATTTTGGGCAAAAAGTTCACGTTCAGTGTTCTTAAATTTAGAAGGTCTGGCACTTCGAGGTGGATGTGACCTCTTTCACTCACTGCTCCCTGCTGCAGTAGCAAGTTGTTGGCAAATCATTATTTCAGGGCTGTTTTCAGTTATCTGTATCTAGGCTATGTGCATTTTTCTAGATACATGACAAATTTGCCCATGATTTAATTTATTTTTAATGAACTAATTTTAACATAATCTATAGTGGGTGGTAGCTTGCAGGGATCTTCAGAGAGTGTTTGACTCCGTTATTGGAGACAGTGATCACATCTCTGCAGAAACTTATTTACATCTGTCTCGCTGTCTGCTGAGACAGAAGGCTGTACCCCTTCTCAGGTAGTAGAGTTTTCAGTCTTGAGATCTCATATATATTGGGGGTTGATTATTGTCAGCCATCTTTTAGACCTATTCAAGTCCAGTCTGCTTGCACAGATGCTGTATTAAATGGAAGTTCTCCCTGTGAAGCATAATGACTGCTAGAAGAAATGGCTTCTCTATTTCCCATATGTTCTGGTTCCTCAGTCTTTGTATTATTGTACTAGAATTAGGAAGGAAAATGAGAAGGCCAAGGATCCCCTTTTGGTTCTTGTTTACTTCTTGAGATTTAATTCAGGCTCCTGGCATGTGCTCTGCCATGGCAAATTTTAATTGCATAATTGCTGGTGCATAAGATGCTCCATTAGTATATAAAAGTACCTCTTGGGCACCCTTTGTAGATGACTTTGTTGGAAAAACTTACCCATTTCTTGCCTGACTGTGGAGAGCAATTGCCTTGCTTAGAGACGAAACCTCTACCTGTTGCCCGAAGAGAGATAGGAGATCAAATAAGGCAGGCAGCATAGCCCAGAGTGTTGTCTTACAGGCTCTTTGCTTCTGCTTGTCACTTCCCTTCCTGTTTCTTTTCTGACAAACTGAATTTCCTCTCCATTGTTGGATTATCTACCTAAATCTCAAACAGACATCCTTCGCAGAAACGTTATTGGAAAATGTTGTTGACCTTAGAAGAAGAAAGCCTTAGGGTGTATCTACTTCATCCACATCTGTTGCACAGATAGGCATAGCCTCAAATGTGTTTAAATCACACCTATTGCTGCTTTGCCTAATATGATAAGCTCTTTACTACTGATGAAGCTGATTCTTCTGGCTTTCAAATAGAAGGGGAAATTCCCTTTCCTGCTTCACAGCCACTTCCCGCTGCCCTCATTCCTTTGCTTCCCACATTCTGTTCTCTGTAGTGCTTTGCTTACTGTAAGGGAAGCATTGCCACAGACTGGCAGCATGAGGCAAAACCAAACAACTGAGGCAGAGGAGACTGAGAATAAAGAACTGACCAAGTGGAGTGAGGAAAATGACAGGGACATTTGTAAATTAAGGACGTGACTGAGACAAGGGGGTGTGTGTGCGTGGGGGAGTGGTGGGGTCATAGCTGGCCTTTGTGGTTTGTGTGGTGCGTGGTAAGGGAGGTGTACAGGACATAATGGAAGGCAACCCTCCCCAGGCTTCCCTGGCAGTTACTGCTGTATTTTCCCTGTTTTGGAATCTGGGCTAAATGATGTTGCATCAGCCAACACAGGTAGACATTGTGCTTCTGTTCTTGTCAGCCCATCACTCCAGCCACTTTTCTGGCTCTTGCAGAGCAAAGGCAGGTGCCAATACTGCAGATATACGTTAGCACTTCTTGAAAACAGCATTTGAAAGCTGCAATAAAGTGTATTCACTCAGCAAGAAGGCTATTTCTGGACGATTATACTTCCACTGAATGCGAAATTCTTGAATTTATATTATTACCAAATATGCTATAAACAGTAAATTTGGAAATTCAAGTACTGAGGCATGTCCTAACTTACCTAAAACTATCTTGATGAAATATAAGAGGGTAATGTAGTTTTCCCCCTAATAATCTCCAGGCAAGTTGAGATCTTGATCTTAAATGGAAGAGACTTTCTGTGCAGTTTGTAGTACATGACAAAGGATTTGTCTGCAACAGAGGTTTGTGAATGTGCGTCTGTATTCACTAAAAGTACTTATTACATGCAGCACTGAGATATCACCAAAACCTTGTATGAAACCAGCAGAATATGTTCAAAAAGACATTGACATTCCTCAGCTGCTCTGTGTAGACCAGGCCCACTCATGAAAGCATAAGCCCTTTGACATTCTTGTATATCTCACGAATGCCTACATCTTGTTTGTGCATCTACTGCTGTGGCATGCTGACAGAGAAGCTTGTTGTGTGAGATGTGATGCTCTCTAAATGCAGCTGTGTTCTTCCAGTTTGTTGCATACAGAATGGATTTTGTGAGGGAGATAACTGAGCGAGGTGAAAGGGAGTAGCATGGGAGGAGCGTGAATATAGAGGAGGGAAGTGAAGGGAAAAGAATAGAATAAGACAGTATGGGAAATAGGAGAGATAGTGATAGAAAAAAGCATCTAGTGTACTTATCAGCAATGTTTCATAGCATTTGCCAGTGGAGCACTTCAGAGTTGTAGTTGCTGAAAAAAACCTGGAGGCATTCCAAACCTGTAGCTCCAGCTGGGGTGTGCTTAGGGAGGATGCAGAAGCAGAGACTGGGCTTTGGAGCCGGGATTCCCTGGCCAGATGTATTCTGAACCTGAGCCTGTGGGAAGCGAGTGAGGCTGTGCCACTCTGGATGAGAACTGCAGACGGAGGTGTGCTGCTAACTCCCGTTGCTAGATGCTTAAAGAAGTTGAGGTCATCTGCTCTCAGAAGCACGGTTATTTCAGTCTTGCTTAAGAAAATAATATGTTTTACTCTCCATCTAAACTTTTAGAAGAATAATCATTCTTTCTACCATATGACTAATTATAGGAAGGGTATATGTATTGATGTTGCAAATCTTTGGAAATAGCACACCTCAATTCCTTGGGGCTGTTTATAGCTCAGGTACCCTTACTGCAGTGTCGCAAACTGTACAGAATTTTGCAACTAAAATCAGTGCCGGCAAATGCCTCTGCACATGCTCAGTTCCCTCCTTTTATACAAGGCTAAGCTGTCTAGATTAATTCTGTGCTTGAAAAACTGCTTTACCCTGTTGTATCACTGAGTTTTCTGTAACTTCCTTCCAGCAAAATGAAATGTGATTAGAAAGAATTTGATGCCTGGAATTTCTCTGTGCCGTGAGTAGAACAAATCTCTAAGGTGGAAATTATGGCCAGCAGTGGAGGCACAGAAGATACAAGATTTGCTTAGAGTTTGTTCTTCCACTGACTTTCTGTTATTAAATCTCTTGTGTTGGGAAAGATGCAGCGTAGGGTTTACTGCTAAGGGTAAGCATTGGACCTTTCTATAATTCTGATTTGTGTCTGCTTCAGGTCTTAACCCTTGACGGTCTGAAGCTTGGATTCCGACTTCAGAAGAATTTTTCAAGAATTGTCCAGTCTTTAAGAGTTATAATAAAACTTCAGAATTAAATAGCTTTTTATAAGGCATCTTGAAAATACTTACCTGCTTGGAGTCTTCCCTGGCATTTTTCCAACTCTTTTTCTACATTTTCTCTGTGATGACCAGTGTTAAGAGTATAGTTTTTTGTAGCTTTCTAAGGCTTTAATTTTTCATAGTGCTCTTTCCAAAAACAACTTGTAGGGGTTTTTTCAGTGTTGCTCAGAATAAAGTGGGTATTGATAGACCCTCTAAAGATGTTTATTTTTTATTTTTCATTTTCCCCCTTACTCAGCTGCATTTTGTCTTGCCACCAGTAATTTTTTTGATACTGTAGCTACTTTTTACATTCACTAGGCTGGAAATTACTGCCTCCCACAGCATGGCAGGTGGAACAAAATGTGTCCCTACGCTTCAACAACTTTAGTGCAAAGTTCAGCAGCTTAATTTAAACTGTTGGTTTGACATTTCTGAAGAGCGTTCACTTGATCTGGTCCATTGACTTTGCTTGAGAGGCTGTAAACTTGAACAGCAGACTGGTGATATCTTCAGTCACCAGAGCTATTAGCCAAGCTCTTTGGGCCATTTTTCTGTTATATTTTTACCATAAAGCAATAAATATTAGTGCATTGTTAATTCTGATAACAGTTCTGAAAATATCAAAATTTATTGAACATTACAGCATTTGTTTTAAAAAAAGGTGTTCTGGTATTGTCTTGTGGAAGACGCTATATATAAAAACTAAAATCTGGGATAAGTCTTCCTGTCCAGGTCCAGAATTCTGTAGAGCATTTCTTGGGTGCTTTGTGAGTATGGACATGATTTGCACAAGAGAATTATATCACAGGTATCTTACCCCTTCCAGATTTGATAGGTCACTTTTTAAAGTTCAAAATTGTACAGTATCACACAGATATCAGTATGAAACTGGTAGATAATAATATCAGTAGAAAAGTCATGTATATACATCCGTGTTTAAAAGTTAGTGTCACAGCTGGAAGCTGGAAGGTTTTGTCCTGTGACACTTAACTCCCTGTGGCTCTGCTGTTCGGTCCCATACTTCTAGAAACATAGATGAAGATGGCCCTTGAGGTTTTCTAGTGATCGTAACTTTTGCTCCCAAAGAGTGGGTGGGTTGTTCATCATCATTTCTGGGATTGAGGGAAGTGTTTGGCACTACTGGTTCCATGCTGAATGGAAAGCAATGCTGCTCCATGCAAACAGGACAGTTATAGGCATGAGTACGGCATTTTAAACAACGAATGACCTACACTGCTGTCAAAATAGCTGTGTTAAAAGAGCCATCCATGTAACCACAGTTTGGCCTCGTGGATTTCAATTATGCTAAATCTTTAGTTAGATGATCTACTTTTCTCTGTTGTATTTAATGCACAGGAGGGGCCTAATCTGGGGGTGAACTGGTCAGTAAAGAACATCAGTGAGTGTAACAGCTTTATTTGTTGCAGAAATTGGAAGTTGTAGAGTGATCAAAACAAGGGATTAAAGGAAGAAGAGGACACAGTGTTTTTTTAATTGAGAACTGCATCATTCCACAGACCAGGGACACTACCCTACCACTCCCTAGAGTTTTTGTGTGGTGCAAGGCAAGTCTTTGAAAATTTTCCTTTTGCTGTTGGTCAATACAATATTACTCAGTTTTTGGGTGCCTAATTTAAGATCTGGTTTCAGTTTTACAGAACTGGTAAATCCTCCCAGCTATTTCTGCATATATTATGTAAAAGACTGTATACTTCCAAAGTTCTATCATGGGTATCTTGAGTCAGACACCCAGGCTAGTTGGTACTTTATTCTTTCTGCAGAAGCCAGCTGGTTCTCCCTTGAAGTTTGTGTCCAGTTTCTCTCCCATTCCCAAAGTTGGTTCCCAGCCTCCTTGCACCAGCTTAGGCTAACCCCCTTGATTTTCCTCTTTCTGCTACTTGTCCCATCTCTTTGGTCTGCCCTTACTTGGCAATTCCCCACCTCTTAACTGCAAAGATTCCTCCTAGCCAAGTTATTTCTGACCTTATCTCTACCCCCAGACCTCAGTCCTGGTCTTCGGACAACTTTGCCAGTATTGGCAAAGTTCAAATCTATTACTTTTGTTCTTTTGGTTTGGCCATTTTCCCCCATCTTTTTAAGTTTGGTATTCCTTTCTGATTCCTGAAGGGTTGTTGTAGAGATACAGGCTCTGTTGGCCCAGTTCAGTGTTAGTCAAACTGATGAAAGATTGTTATAGGGAGCTGTCTTCTGAACCCCTGTAGGGCAGTGCACGTGCAGTTAGTTGTGGCAATCAAGAGTACTTATTCTTTTGCCATCTTTGGAGATTTTAGTTGTGAGTCAGCCTCTACTAGATCTGTGTTTATGGTGACTTTTTAAAGGATTATAATAGACAGGAAGGACTGACAGTTGGGATTTTTTTTTGAATTTATGCACAATGTTTTTTCTTTAGACCTTAGTTGTGGTAGTAGCTGAACTGTTTTAGCTGATGATTATTCTTTAAAAATCAGTCCGAGGCAAACACTCAGCATGAAAAATTGCTGGGCACACAAATTGGGGAAATGTAAGCAAATGAAAACAGTAGTCTTTTAAGACATGGTGTTGAGCAGGCATAGTTACAGATAGAGATGCTACTGGTCCCACCTTCTGATTGCTCCTCTCTTGCTGAAGGATTAGAAAGTGCTTCACAAACTGTTAATTCCCTTCATGTGAGCCTGTGTGTCTCAGCTACTGTTCAGTGACACAGCAGCGTAATGTTTGACATGCAGTAGCATATAAGAGGTTTAAATAATGTGGGACCATTATTTAGTGGTAGCATTTAAATGACTTGGCCATTAGAAAATAGGGGAAACCTTGTGTAGCAAGGAACTGCTTTCAATGTAAACAGAGACTTTCCTTTTCTTCCCCTTTTGATAAGAATAGTGGAAGTTCAAGTGTGTCTTTGCCTTGATGTGTAGCAAAACTCTCTTCCCAGGCAGTGTGCCTTTTCTCAAACAACTGTGAGAAGCATTTGTTGAGCAATGACCCAAAATATATGGGTGCTGCCATCTAAGTTGTCAGCATTACTTAGGGTTTTTTTATTCAAGTAATAGACAGACTTCATCTTACATAGTTTATAAGACTCGAGAAAACTGCATATGCTTTGATTGAATCTTTTCTACAGTGTGTTTCTTTTTGGCAAAAATAAGTGTTCTCTTTTCCTGTTAGTTTGACCCAGTCTATATTTTAGTGAAATTACCCTCTCCAAGAAATATCAGTAAGAACTATATTTCTGGTAGAAATACTAGTGGCTATGGTAGCTGTGCTGGAGACACAGCCATCCAATATGAACTGTGGGTTTACAGCTTCACTTGAGCTACAGATGGCTATGGAACCAGCCTTGTTAATTCCGCATCAGGTTCTCATGTAGCTTTCTATCTTTTTATGTGATTTCCACATCATGGTTTCTGAAATGTTCTGTACTTAATATATTAATTGCATGTTACAGTTCTGTGTTCCCAAGAGGCTTTCAAGCTGGAAGCAAGCAATCTTTTATGACCAGAAGGTTACATACTGTATAAAAAGAGAGCACGGCAAAATGCAGTCGGTCAAGAAATCTGTGAGAAAGCTCCTACAGTGTGTGAATTTGCAATGAGAGTTTTGGATGTGTACACACTGTTCAATTTTGAGAACATTTCAAACTAAATCTCATTAGGATATTGAATGAACATGTGTGCATAAAATATTTTGCAGTTCTCTTGTATAACATGGGTGGCCCAGTTACAGCAGATCAGTAGGTGTCCAGGTGCTCTCAGATACTGGGATCTTCAGGACCCTGCAGGCTTGGATGTGAACAACTGTATTAAAATCTCGTAAGTAAAATGAGCATACTGCTAAAATTGGACTGGTAAGATGCAAATAAAGCCATTAGAAGTCATCACAGGGCCACCGGTGCCTCTTGGTCCATGTGTTGTGCTGCTTTTCAGTGAGTGCGTAATGCCTGTTACTTCTCAGCAGGATAATATTGCCCTGGGAGAAGAGATGCTGGTAGAGTGTATGTAGGGTTCTGCTCTGCTGTGTAGAAGCAACTCAGCAATTAAACTAGCTGCTAAGCCCAGACAGACTTTGAGAGCTGCTCTAAAAACACTGCTTTTTAGTCCTTCTAGAAAGCAGGTATGTGGGCAAACATTAAGTGGGGAACAAATTGTGAGGATCAGTGCTTTTGTAGTGACATTTCCCCTCTCAGGAAGAGCAGTGAAAACTTCTGGTGTTTTCTTACATAAATGTCATGTCTCACATAGACCAGGAATAGGAATAGAAATTCTTTATTTCTATGACTTTGTTATGTTGCCTCCTTGTTCTATTTCTCTCCGTCTGCACTATGTCTGACAGGTAGGGGCTGGAATGTCTCTATGCAGTGTTATAGTAGTTTTTCTGCAAGGGTGCTCCTGAGAGCTTTCAGTCTGAGGATGGAAACTCACTCTTTTGCATTTGGGACAGGCTCCTGGTGAGCTTCATGGGTGAGGTTGATAGGAAGGGAAGGAAAACAGTTCTTTGATACTAGTTGTGAGAATCCAGTAAAAGGTTATTTTGGGAGAGGCCATAGTGGTCATGTGTCAAGTAAAATAATCATGAGACCTGACTTTTACATGCAGCAGTTAAAAAATGGTATCAGGGAATGTATGTGGCAGTAGTATTATCAACCTTGGGCATTTGGAAGTTGCAGGAAGCCTTTAGAATTGTGAGGGTTGTTGAAATAATCCTAGCCATAGACTTCATATTTGTCTCCAGCTTTGTGAGCTTTTAGGTAGCTCCCAATCTAGATGGTCCTCACTCAATAATATTGAGTAAAATAGCATGTTGTGTGGTCACCTAATATTCTGGTCTTCCTGAAGAGCCTTGTATCTTAAATTTTTTTTATGCCTGTGAATGGTGCTGCCCTCTTTACAAGTTGGCTTGTCAGACACATTTACAAGCTTTATTCTGATACTGATAAGGTGAAAGATTTTGTCTTTCCTTTGTGTAATACCTGCTTCAAGAACCAGAGACTTTTGGGAAAAGATTGTGTATTGCAAGACAGATGAAATAATCAGACGCACCAGTGAATCCTGAGGGAATAATTGTTGGAAGTTCTACAAAATCTCTGTGTTTCTATGTTTCTCTGAGACCGTTCACAGTGGTTATGAGGGTAGGCAAAATCCACTTTTATATGGGCTTCTCAATACATCTGGATTTGTTTAATTGTATATTGTTCATTGTCTTAGGGATTCATGGTGCACAATTATGCACAGGATAACAGTTTGATGCTGACATCAGTATCTGTATGTATTGCATCCACCTGGAACTTTTAGCAAGTGAAGACTTAGTGAAATGCAAACAAGTCCATTTTGTGGTATTTCTGCTGCAGACCAATATCAGGAGCTGTATAGTTTCTGAAATAAAGGTTTTGAGGTGGATGTTTCATGGGAAGCATTTATTTTCGATCTGTTCCCATATTGTGACCCTTTCTGGCAAGGTGAGTGCCCTCCCAGAAGCATTCTGAGGCTCTGAAGCACAGTCTACCCTGGTAATTTCCATCTGAGACCTGCTGCTGAGATTTATAAGATAGAACTTGTGAACAGTTGGTCTAATTTAAATTGTGAGATCTAAGGATTGGAGGAGGCAAGAAGTGGTAAAAATCCATCTATATTCTTTTGCTCTTTTTTTTTTGGTTTATTGTTTAGCATCTAGGTTGGAGAGTCCACGAAGACTCATGCTTCTAAGGGAGGGTAATGTTATTTGTCTCTGGAAGGAGGAAAGCTTCAGTTTACCTAAAATATTGCAAGAGCTCAGGTAATAAAAAAGAAAATGTAAGTGTTAGTTCCATAAATAGAAGGAAAGGAGGATTTTTTTTTTGCTGACCCCTTTTTCCTCATTGCTGCAGTTACGCTTGCAGATTAGGATTGAAGTAGAATTTAGACCATTTGAAACAGTGAAGCCATAAAGGTGGCAAGAGATACACCTGACCAGAAAGGGCAGTTGCAGAGCACAAGTTGAGAGGCATGGGCTGCCTGTGAAAGTTTGACAGGATTACAAAAAGCCATATGTATGAGTTCTAGACAAAAAGCCTTTAAAAGACCTTGACAATAATTTATGGATAAGGTAGGGAAAATATAATTTATTTGTCATTTTTGTGTTGTAGTTGGTGGGAAGGAGATAATGGAATACACTCATGACAGCAATAACTTAGAGAACTGTAAGTAGCAAGACTTGAAAAAGCAAAAAAAGCACCAAAACAACCCTCCAAAAAAGAAAAAAAAAAAGGGAAGGGGAACTATGAACTTGGAGGGAACTTTGGTACTACTAAATTAACAGAATTAGCAGTCAGAAAGTGAAAGCACCCAAAAGTTTAGAAGTTGGGACATTTGCATTTCTCAGAAAGAAAATGAAAGGAGAAGCAACCCCCTGCACAATGAATGTTCAAAATACTGAACTGATGCTTGAAAGGAGTACCTTCAAGGCACTGTGAGAATTAGAAGGTCCAGTAAAGAGGCTGTGTAGCATTTTTAAGTGGTAAGAATTTGCTCTACTTTCAGAATCAGCCTCTTGAAGCCTAAAAGGAAGAAAGAAAACCTAGAAGTGAAGCATGAGGTTCCCATGTTGACTACTATAGATACCTAAATCAAAGAAAAACATTAATTGTAGCTGGTGCGAATAGAAACAATATTTCGCTTTGCGTCTTTATCCTAAAATGCTCTCAACTGCTTTGATTTTAGTGACAGTGATTACCAATATAAAAACTTCTTTAATGGTTACCCTGTGGATAGGGTAATAACTGATGTAATTAATATGCAAATGTAATTAATTTCCAGATAGGAAGAAAGATGATTTAAAAATAAAACCATGATTGTTCAATTGACTTAAGTCTTGAACAAACCATTGTCACCGAGGAAAAGGCTCATTATCATATTGTTGGTAAATCTGCATTTGCAATCTCATTTTTCCTGTTTCCATCATCTGCAAGATACTTATCAGTTTCTTCTCATTTGGTCCAAATAATCAGCTTTTTACTTCTGACAGGATACTCAGGATATTTTTCAAGGTGAGGCAACAAGGCTATTGTGTGTTGAAGCTGGAACTTTGATGCATTACTGAAATGTTGGCTTCTTCTTTGTCAGGTAGTTTTGAGTACCATGGCATAGGGGATGTAAAGGGTTTTTTTGCTTCCTACTGAACCAAAATTAAGTAACATCTCATCAGTCAGAAACAACTCTATCCTCCTCCAAGCTAGGTAGCATGAGAGGTGGTTCTAGTCAGAGGAACAGTCTCTGGGGAGCTGCTTCCTGACCTTCCCAAATTATAAGCCTTCCCCAGCTGTCAAATGGAAGTCAGCCTCCCTCCCCATTCCATCACCTGCTTCCCTATTTGCTTTTGAACACCTCTTGCACCCTTTTACAAGTCGAATGGGTGTGTGTAGAGGAAGGGTTCAGTTAATAGTGTTTAAATGCATTGTGCTGGTGGGTAACTGTAGAGAAAAGATTTTTTTTGTTTGTTTGCTTTATTTAGTGGAGATACTTTGTAACAGAGTCTTGCCTTTGTCTCAGATTACTGTTTGCAGACAGGAATGAAATGATATAATGGTACAGGATATATTTGTGTTTTCCTGTTGTGGTACGTGTGGTTGGAAATAATCTGGGCGTAGACCTGGTTTTCTCCTAAATGACTTGTTGCACGGGGCTGACAACTGGCACTTTGAGTAAGGTCTCGGGAAGGTAGCTGAAAAGGAAAATAAAGCTACATCTTGCCTATTTATGGTTGGATGGTTTTGTTGCTGTTTTTTGCATCATTTGGGGCATTCATTTAGTGACGGTTTCTGGGAAAAAGGCGACTGCCCCTGTATGTGTACGTAGCATGTGCTTATGTTTACCAAAATACCAGCAGGGTTGATAACCCTTCTCTTTTTCTGGCAGCCCAGCTAAAGCCATTTTTCATGTTGCCTTTCAGGCACGTCTTGCTCTTTTCCCTCTCATTTTTACACAAAAAACCTCTGCCATATGCTGTTCAGATCTGATATTCTGGCTCAGTCTGCTTCAAGTGCTCAAAAAAGCCCTTTCCCAGAGGCCTCCTCTTCTTTCACATTCACATTTGAAAGTGATATTTTGGTACTGATGAGTGTGTATGACACTGCAGTTATAAGATACTGAATTCTACTGCAGCACTCAGTATTTGGTGCCAGCAGGGGTGGAAATGATGGCAAATTTTAGGCTCAAGAAAGGTGTTCCTGGCACTAATGACCAGTGTGGAAATCCCTGAAATGACACACGCAATGAGTAAAGTTGGTAAGATGAGTAGGAGGGGAGCAGTCTCCTTTCTGGAGAACAGGAGGGGCATGAAGCTGGAGCGGGAGGTCCAGCGCGATGTCCCCATGAAGATGATTTTTACTGGAAAATGTGGTGGTGGGTGATGAGAGGGACATGCAACACATTGGAAGGCTTTGGAAATATGACCATGTCGTTTGTTTGCACTGTTAGGCTTACAACTGTGTGAAAATCTCCAAACGAAGGCATAGCCCCACATAGCAGCAGTAGTCCCTACCTGTTGGAGCTGGAGTTTCTGTCTTTGATCTGCTTGAATCTGAAGTCTCTTGCTGACAGTAATTTGACCTCCAGGCTTTACACTGTATTTCCATATTCAGAGCACTAGATGTTGGCTTTCAGATGGAAGTGGAGACAAGTTCTCTTGCAGATAGTCACAGAAAATCTGCTGCTGTCTGCACCTTCGCTTTGCTGATACCACAGCTTTTAATATCATACTCTTAATTAACTTTGTACCCTGCTTCCATTTCTTGGTTCCAGAAGAATGCTTGAAGCAATGTGGGTTTGCTTCTGTCATTGGAGCACTGATTTCAGAAAAAGTTGAAAGGAAAGAGAAGGTGTAGGGAAAAAACATTGCTGCAAATTGATAACACATTTAAGGAATTATTGTTTTAAGGTGTGCTGTATCAAAATCGGTTGTCTATATTTTTATAGAAGTCTTGTTTTTAATTTGTTGTTAATGTAAAAATGCTTTGGTTTTATAAAATGTATATGCAGCACTTGAGATAGCATTGTACAGTGTCTATTTTTAATGCTGGAGTTTTTTCCTCTGTAGAACAGGGTATTTGCTTAATCATACTCTCTTGGATCTTATCTTCTTTTCCCACCCAGCTTTTTCACCCGCAGTTCAAACGGCTGACTGAATAGATGTTCTTTGGATGCATCAGCATGAAATTCTGCAGATGACCACCTGTCTTAATACATGCGAAGCTGTGATCACGGTTTTCTAAACAGTGCCGGAGATGCTGAATTATGTTTGCAGTATTGCCAAATCTCTTTAATCAGTCTTGACTGAAAAAAAAGATGGCATAAATCCCAAATTACTAATGTGCTTTAGTGAGTCATTAGCAGTGGTTATCTAGATCTGATTGTAAAAGATAGTTTTTACAAACACAAATGGGCCAGAACAGGGCACAAGGGGAACTGCTATGGTGTAGCTTAGGTAGAGTCATTTTTAGGTTCTTGCACATGTAGGAGAAGAAACTTCTTGTGTAATTTGCTCAACATAGTGCTTAGTAGCTGGGATCCAAAATGCCGTGCTCTCTGATGAAAACAATTTATAACTTGGTATGGGTTCTGTTTTTCCTGTTGTTGCATCAACCGTTTGAGTTGTGGAACTGGAGCCAAGAGTAGAAGTGTGACTTATCCCAACATCCTGGTGAGGTGGTAATTGCACAACTCCATGGTCCCACTGGCACCAGCTGAACGAGACAACCTACATGGCAGGGTGCCATGGATTGCATGGGCACATACATTTTAGGCATAGGGATCAGTACTGGGCACCTTCATCTTCCCTGTCCCTCCTTTGCCGAGAATAGGAGGGGAAGGGTGAGGGCTGTTTGTGCATTGAGGCAGTGCAGGATACTGCCTACTCTGAGTGAGAGCCCCTCTTTGCCCCTCACAGCATGAGCAGGTAACCAGGACAGTGTTGGGCCATTGCCACAGGGCACAGCAGAACTTTTTGATACTAAAGCAAAATAAATACTCATCTGCAAGGACTTTCAGACCTGCTGTGTTATCTCCATAATGAGTATCTGGAGGATGTTGTTTCTAGACTGGCTATTACCTGTGTAAGAAAATTTGACCATTGCAAAAGGCTTTTGTGCCAGCTCTGATTCAATCCATGTCTCCCCTCATGAGCCCCAAGGTGTTGTTTTTTTTGATTGAGGATTTGAGCTGCTAAGAAATTTTGTTTTGACAGCTCAGAGGAATTAAGTCTTAAAACAAATAGCATGTAAGCCTTGAGCAATAGCAGCATATTTTCCTTCACAGTGCAGGTCTTGAACTGGAAGGCCTGTTTTTAATGAAAAAGATACCTACAGAGAAAAAAGACCTATTTGTTTATATCACCTTGGTTTCATACAAACATTAGCAAGATCATTTTCAAAGCTCCTGTCCAGAAATATTTCATAACTGTACAGGATTAACTGAGCAAAGTTATTAAACTTTTTTATTTATTCAGATTAAGACCTCTGTTTGAAGAACATGAAGCACGTGTCTTCTACTTGGACTGAATGCTTCTGCTTTTAAAGCAGTCATTTCTGCTCACTAAAAAAGAAACAGGAAAATTAAATGTACAGTATTTAATCCTACTTGAAAACATTGGCATGAAAAAAATTCTCAACATTTTTTTTTTTGGAACATGTGCTCAAGTTGCAAGAGAAAGGATAGAATAATAATATAATAATTTTGCTTCTAATGGCAATGATGCATCACTTATTTTTCACATTGCATTTTATTTGGAAACTTTAATAGTGATAATTTTTATGCATGCAGACATATATTTTCTAGGATATTTGTTTAATGGTTCACTCTTCTGATAACTGACTTGTTAGAAACAGAAATTTACATTTTTATTCATACGCTTCAAGATCAATACCAATGAAGTGTCAGTATCTCATTGAACCAAAGTTTCAGTGATACCTGTATTATCATACACTTTCCAAATTCTTTAGCAGTTGTATATGCAGATTTTGGATAAAAATGTTTTCTCAGTTAAAATGACAGCAAAGCTTGAAATTTAGCTGGTGATATTTTCTAGCATTCCTAAAATAAATGAAAGTTCAATAGCATTTTGCCTGTTTTACGTTGATAAAAATCATCTATTTAGTAAATGCTAAAATCACTAGTTGTTGAGTCGAAGTATCTTGGACAGTAGAAATACTTGGAGATCTCAAGATGAAAATCTTTCTGGAGCTTTCTTCACAAAGTAGATGTAGAAAGCTTTATATTTTTTATTTTCACTACTCAAATTTATAATTATAAGGCAAACAAATGAACAGTTGATATGGCGGGATGCTTATTTGTATTTTGTGAAGAAAATATTTGGGTGAAGAGATTTCTTTTCATTATTTAAGTTACCATTTTCACAGATGTTTTTAGAAATGTCCTGAATCCTCGTTTTTCTGGTAGCAGTTTCAGATTTTCTTTATAGTTAGTGAAAATTAAAATATTAAAGAAAAACATTAAGTTTCTGGAGTCTCTATAAAAATATGTTTTATTGAGATAAATTTGACTTCAGGATGTTTTCTTGATGAAGAAAAAGCAAATCATTTCAGACCAAGCACAGGGCAACAGCATCTATAATCTAGTCAAATTCCTTTTACTTCTGAGTGACTGTAGATTAAAAAGAAGGGTAAAATTGTGATATCTATTAATTAGACATGACGATAATGTCTGTTGTGTGCAGTGATGATTTCTACATAAACACTCATGCTGTACTCTGGGAAAGTTCAGTATTTCTGTGTGGTTTTATTTTGGTGTTCTCTAGAACTCTGGATTTTGTTTCAGATGCTAAATTTGTTCAGATCATTCTCTCCTTTTCCCCAGACAATTCTAAATGTAATTAAATGTATTGCACTGTATGATTTTTTTTTTCTTTCTTTCAACCATCGTGCCTTTTTAAGTAAAGAAAACAAATCGCACAAAACTAACTTTGTATTTTTGGATTCCCACATCTATTTGTGGCTACTTGCATCATGGGGGAAAAAATGCAACGCGACTCATAGGAGGGTGACATAAAAGGCTATATGTGGCTTTTGACTGGCAAGAGTTCCTTTTAGAATATCCCAAGAAACAGTACAAGCAGGAACTTCATCAGTAGTTCTTCAGGTTTTGGGGTGGGTTTGTTTATGTTTTGATACAAGTCACCACCTGTATTAGAATCTTCAGCCTTTGCCTTTATTTACTCTCTGGTTCTGTCCAAGGCAATCGCTGATAGCAGGGGTGAGTGGAGTGGCCATGGGTGGATGGAACCCAGTCTGGGACCCTGTGCAGTGGGAGAGGAGACTTGTCAGCCTCATCAAAAAAACTCTGTGGTACTGGGGTGAGTCTTCAGCATTTCCCTTGGCTCTGGCTCTTAATATACACAGCACAAGTGTGTGAACTTGTGCTATGAGTGGACTGTGGGTTTCTTAGGTTGTTAAGTGTAGTAATTTAGTCTGGGTCTTCCTTGGTGACCAGTTTGTAACCAAAGAAGTGCCCATATTACCCGGTATTCCCTACGATTTTTACATAAGCCAGGACTATAAGAAGAAAGGAGGAGAGGCCTTCGGTCTCTTTCCGTCGGCTTTGAAGTTGTGGACTCCCTGCTGTTGAGTCTGCCGTGTTGGGGAGTGAGGCCTGGTAAGGCCTTGCCGACCTTGGGAGGCGGAGGTTGCCGGTGGTCGTTCCAGTGGGGCTTTCTGTTGTCCCCAGGAGAGTAGTAAGATACTCTTTTGCTAATTCTTTTAGTTGCTAGATCTTGGGCTGTTGATTGTGTATATTTTATTTTGTTTTTGTTCCTTTTTTTTTTCCTTCCCCCTTTCCCTTTTCCCTTGGAGTTGTGCATGGTATTTCAACTGTACATAGCTGTATATGTCATAAATACATTTATTTTCATATAAGTTTGGCTAGTTTGGATTTTTCATAGTTTTTTTTTCCTTAGCACTGAGCTGGATGTGTTTTGGTGTTGAGTCTGGGACTTGGTGGGGAGCCAAGTAAAACTTAGACATTAAGCCAGGTGATTTGTTAGTCATAGGTCATCATAGATGTGTTTAGAAGGGAAGTCTGGTTTTACAGAGCGATATAATAAAGTGTATGGCAGTTGCTGATTGTTACAGTGTGATCAACCATGATGTTCCTTTAGAAAAAAGCATGTGTTCTTTCCCATACCCTTTAAATGTAGGCTTTAAGACAGAATTTTCTTAATGCATGAGAAATTAATATCAGTGCTTTATTATCACTCAAAGAAAATGAACTATAAAAAAGGAAACAACTTGTGACGGTAAATTATTATGATAATTTATTTACTGGACAGAATTGTTGCTACCCTTGAAATTGGCTTTTAATTTCAGTGAAACAGAAAAAAAATTGGTAGCTGTCTCTTATACAGTGTGTTATTCAGGAGCTCTCCAAAAACAGTGAAAAAACCAATCAAAATATTACTTTTTTTTTTTTATTTTGACCTCTTGGCTGCTTTCCTTTTTGAACTCAACCTAATAATGACAGATTTTCTTAAGATTAAGTTCTTGGAACCTACATTTGTTATTTTTTTAGCTATGAACACAGAGAGGTCAGATAAATGAGACATTGGTAGATGGATTTCTGCTCAGAAATAGGTGTTTGTCTACACGTCTGTGGGTGAGAAATGCTTGCAAATATGCAAACTTATGTATGCATGTAAGTTACATATACACAGCCTCCTAAATTTGGCTTTATGGCTGTACAGGGTGTGTATTCAGGTAAGTAGGAACAACAAAATAGAAACTTTTGTAGGTAACAGAAGATAGGATGAAGATATGTAATATTTTCTGAGTGGTTTTTTTTTCCTTTAAAGTTCTGTTCTATTGCAGGAGCATAAGTAGGTTTTAGTGTGTGGAGTTCATGATGCTAAGTAACAGAGAATGAAGACTACACAAACCCATCCTTTCTTTGCTTATGATACCTGCCAAGTCTCCAGCTGAGGGAGTCTTTCTTCTTGGCTCTTCTTGGTGTCATTAAAAACTGTGAAAACCAGACACTAAATTGGTCAGAACAGACCCTTTACATTTTGGCTATCGTCCTCTCTTTATGGTCTGACTTGTCTCTTCCTCTGACATCAGTGGGTGTTTGATCAAACCTTTACTTCTGTGGAAATCGTAGAGACTGGAGATAAATTGTATAATTATAGAATGAAAAAAAAACTTTACATTTTTGTAGCAGGAGAAAATGTAAGTAATGCAGAAGGAAGGAGTGCTGTTACTTAAAACAGTCTCGTAATTTTGTCTTGGTAGCAATTGTTGCATTTGTTGCAAGTTCATTAACTGGCTTTCTACTATGGTTTGTAGGGCTTGTGGTTACAGACAGTTAAACCTGGAAGTCTCATGCTAGCACTTGCTGTAGTTTGAAGTGAAGGTAGATGTCATCTATTGTACAGGAAACGGCCAATTTCTTACATTGAGCTTGTAGCCTTACATTTCTATCTCTAAAACCACGTATCTGTTGAAAATACACAGTGAACATCTGACCCTTGTAGTGTTCATTTAGACCTCCACAGTTGTTAATGATGAAAAAAGGTAGTACTTACTCATACCCATTTTTGCTGTTTTTTTAAGTACAGTATTTTGTTGCAGGGTTTGTATTTTATCTGAATGATTTTACTGTGTAATAACTGCTCCTGAAAAGGTAGAACTTCAAAGTGAAACAGACTGAGAAGGAGGGAAATAGTTTGTAATTAATCAGGCAACAGAGAGAGGACATATCATTCCCAGTTGTAAAAAAATCTGTGTGTTTCTCTCTTACAATGTTTATAAATGAAAAACAATCTTCTAGTGGAACACTGAAAGTGTGCTTCTATCCTGGAATCTAAACCTCGAGAAGTTAGAAATAGGACAAGCTAACATGAGGAAAGATAACAAGCAATATACAGAAAACAGAAATACTACCAGAACTTGTAGCCCTTTAGTTTTAGGTGAAAAATGTAATTTCTTTCAAACAAATTGCATCATGTTCTGATTCATCAGCGAAGTCTGAGAGGTTTAGCTCTTGCAGGTGAGAGTTGAAGTGACCGCATGTTGCTTCTCTGAGGAATAGAAAAGCCTGGCTTTAGCTTTGGTGTCTCCTTTCTACTTGCAGACCTTTGGAACTGAGAAATTATTAATGTAATTAAATGTAGTTTAAGCAAAGTTAAGAGGTTTTTTGGTAACTGTTGAAAATGAGCTGAAACAGGATGTGCTTGTTTGCATCAGTGGTACTGTTTTTGTAAATGTTTTGTAAGTGCACTTGCCTGGGATTCAGCCCAATTGTCTGCACTGCTCTGAGAGACATGAGCCTGCTGTTGGAAGTAGGATGGGAGTGAAGGGCTGACTCAGATTGGTTTTTTTTCTGCAGGTTTTACTGAAACAACCAACACCAGTCTGGCTTGAACCAACTTGCTTGGGCCTCTACAGGTAGGCACATAACAAGGTCTTGTACCAAAGAGGTGAAAAATTATGGGACCTATTAGTACCATGAGTTCTTTCTGCTGAAGGGTTATGGGGATAACAGGTGTGAGCCAGAGGCAGAATGAGGTCTTAAATACCAAGAGATTTCATTTTGGACTTGGGGATTACTACCTGAAGGCTACCAATTTAGTCAGAGGAACCTGAGGTCTCTACAAAGTTAAATACTTTTGTTTTCTTAACGCTTCTAATTTGTATCACTAGAATACTTAAAGTGGTTTTGCTGTATTAAACAAGGAAACAGTTGCTAAGAAGTTTAAGTGTTTAAAGTTTTTGAGTAGAGGTTCTCTGTGGGAGAATGCAAAGACTCCAGAATTGATAGTCTTTGCATTCTCCCACAGTTCTCCAGTTTTGCTGTCACTTTTGCTTATACCTGTCAAAACCCCCCAGAAATGTGGATTGCAGATGTGTCAGGCTTTGCTGATGTCTCCTTATGATGTGTCTTGTGTCTCCACAGATTTTCTGACCTTTTTTTTTATTATTTATTGCCAAATGGATTATTTCAGTCTTACACAGAAGTGAAGCAATTCGGAATTATTTATAGTTACTGATCGTTGCTTCCTAGCTGTTTTCTCAAGGGGACAGCTTTGTGCAAGACACCTGACACACTCATGATTGGTAACTGTGTGTTGGCTTTCTGCTCCTCCTGTGCTCAGGGGAACAAAACTCATGCCTTGGGAAACTGAGTTATTCCCATTTGTCACCCAATCCTACATATTGAAAACAGCTTTAAGTCGAGCACTGATGTCTTTCCTGTGAATGAATTCACGAGAGTGAATTTTACTGACATTGGTGAAGTTACTTGCAGAATAAAGGAGTTATCTGACTGGAGTCAGTGTTTTAAATAACTTCTGTTAAAGAAATTACCTATAACCATAGGGAAAACCACTTTGTCCTTGAGCATTTTTCAAAAACAAATTGAAAGGAGTTACTAGAGGGACAAGGGGAGGTGGCTTTTCTGCTTGGCTTGTGGATGTATGGTTGTAGAGGCAGAGGGCAGGTGTAATTAAGGAGAGAGCACCCTGCAATTCAGCAATGGACAGAAGATGACTTTGCCTTTTTAGGGAGAAGTCTCACATTGGTGCTGTTCTTCTAAGAGTAAAGCACTGTCCTTATGGAGGTAACCAACTCACTTTTTTTGTGTGTTTTGTGGCAACAAAACACATCCTTCTTTCTGCTACTTGAACCTGGTCTAAATATTTCAGCAGTATTCCAGTCGAAGCAACTGGAATTGTGTGCAGCTGCCTTGCTACCAGTGGTCAAAACTCACTATTCAAGCTGGGTATAAACATTGATGAGGTTTCAAATAATCCTAAGGGGGAGGTCCTCCTAGTTGCATTCCAGCACTTGAACTTCTGTGGTTCAGGTCTTCAGAGTTCTCTCTGCTAAGTCACAAAAGAGCAGAGATTTGCAATGATGGTTACTTAGTTTTAGAAATCAGATCTGAGACTTTGCCTAGTCTTACAATGTTAGCAATTGGGCATTTGAGGAAAACATTCAATATCACACAGTTTATAATTCCTGGCGTGCTATGTAGGTCCACAGGTGCTTTAAAACTTCTGACCCTGCATCAGCCTTGGGACAACAGAATGACAGAGGGTGTATCTTGTCCATGTAATGCTTGTCCCAGAAGTTTCATCCTGAGGTGTTTTTCTGCCTTAATTTTCTTTACAAACATACCTTTCCTTGGTTTGATCTTCAGTCTCTCAGCGCAGCATTGAGCCACAGGTAGATGAGTATGTGCAGTAAAATGGGCAGGTCTCTACCTCTGTATTGTCTTCTTAATGTATTTGCTGAACTTATTCTAAAGAGATTCAAGTTTTGTAGACTATGTAGTTTCATGTTCTAAGTGACATTTCTTCAAGAAGTATATTAAAGGATTTCTTGTAAATACGAGAGTTAGTTCTTCAGCACAAATTTTCAATTGCTTAAAAGAATGCCAGGAGAAAAACATTCCTACCTTTACTTTTAAAAATTACACTTGTCTATATTTTTCAAGTAGATAATTAGCTTTGGATGATTTTGTGGCTGCACTGTTTTAATCATCTGAAGGGTGACAAAGCACATAGACTTGGCAAAATAGAGCAGAGTTACTAAAAAGAAAAGCTGATTGATTTTGTGCATTCACCTGTAACGAAAGGTAAGTGCTTGATTGTGGTGCATGTGTGCATAAGTGGGGACATTGCTTTTAATTAGCCCCAAGTGTACAAGTCTCACTCTTTAGCACCCACATGACAGGCCATACGGGGCAAAAATAGGTTATATTTTGTTTGTTCACACAGGCAACAGGATGAAGATTTTCCAGGAGATGGAATGTTCTTTGAATCTTTCACTGTATAATCTCTGTCTGAAATAAAACATACCAGTTTAATTACTTACCCAAAAAATTATTTTGTCTTTTTTTTTTTTTCTTATTAAGTTTGTTAGCTCTCAGACTTGAGAGATCACAGAATCACAGAATTGTTAGGGTTGGAAGGAACCTCTGGAGATCATCTAGTCCAACCTCCCTACCTAAGACTGAGGGACAGAGAAAAAGAGAAACAGTAATTTCCTGAATTTTCTCATTTTTGTGCGTGCAGATGACAGTAGGATCACTCTGGGACTTGGTAGCAGTTTAGAGATTAGTTTGGAGACACCCTGTTCTGTACCAGCTACTCTCAGTGTTCTCCCAAATTGAATGCTAAGGATGCTATTCAGTGGCTCATGTCTTGCTGGGATTACCACCATACTGTAGTACTGCCCCCTATTTATCAGTCTTTTCCACGCCTTCCTCCAGTGTTCTTTGTACTTTGAGAAAATCTATGAGTAGGTGGCTTTGGAGGAAAAAGGAGGATGAGCAGCACCCAAAGCTTCCAAGATGTAAAGAAGCAATTCTGTTAGTTATCCTTTCCTCCTGTATTTGTCATCCATCTCCTCAGGAAGACCCTGTACTTGGTAGCTCCTCCTTAAAGTAAAAAAACCAGTGCGTGGACTTAAAGAGGACAATAAAAGGCAACTGCTTCAGGGAACTGTTACAAATTTCAGGGTGGTGATAATAGAGTATCACAGAAGGATTAAACTTTGCGGTACCATTTTTTTCTTTTCCTGTGGATGTGTAGCTTCTGCAGTATTAGAGGCCAAACCTGCCATGGTACCTTTCCAGGTCTGCAGCCTGTGCAGTAGAATATCCTGTGGAGGCTCTGCACAGCAGTTCTTCTGGAATTACTGATGTTTTTCTTCTCATTGGCTTTTTTGTCAGTGCCACACAATTCTAAAAAATGGTGCTAGAGCCAGTCAGCAATGCAACACTTGGAGAAAGCTATACTGACAATAAAGGGGTATTTATGTCACAAAGCCAAAAGCCCAGGAGTTTCAGGGATGGGTAGTCCAAAACAGCATCCTAGCTCAGCCTGTCATGTGTTTTGTGTAACTGAGCTACAGCATGCTCCGGGATCCTGGAGGATTTGCATAACTCCATATTGCAGCTTCAGGAACCAAACCTTTGAGCATTGCTTAACAGCAGGCCAGGAGTTTCTGATCTGTGGTCCAGGAAATGGTGGAAACTTGCATGGTATTGCTTTCCCTTTGTTTATTATTATTGCCCTTATTGCATTAGAGAGGCTAAGCTGACCTTAAATACTTCATGTGAAGTAGCACTTGCTTTGATAGAAGAATTTGGTATCTGATGGTAGGTGTCTAGTCCCCTTGAACAAGGAAGCTTTGATTCAGGGAATGACTTTTGAAACCTCTGATAATAGAGTTCTCTTGGTTTAGTGTCTCACATACGTTCCTGCCAGTGAGACTTAAAACTTTCACAGAGTGATAGGTTCACATGAGAAAATGCTATTGGTCAAGATGTGATTAGGACCTTTGTCCAGACTGAAACCTGTGGAGATCTGCATGTCTCTTCAGACACCTGTGTCAGTGGAGGAGGCCTTACCATTGTCAATGGGTGCAGTTAACTGCAGCAAAGTCTTAGGTACAGGCTTAAAACTCTTCTACCTAAATTCAGCATGGGAAAGAGAGCTGAAAAAGGTGTTTGTGGTTTTTTCCCCAGAGAGTTAGCAAACATTGTTTTTGTTGCCAGATAATACTTTTGTGAAGCTTTCCCGATGATCTCTTCCCAAGTCCTTTTGTCTCCTCTCTCTTCCTTTAATGTCACAGCTTCCCCAGGCATCTCTGGTTTTCTTCTGAGCAGCCTGTCAATCAAGCAGCTAATTCTTGCAGCTTACAAGTGTGTGCCTGTCTCTCCCTGAGTCACTCCTCTCCTAAATCCATCTCTTTGGATCTTTCTCTTTCACACAGTTAACTGTGAGGTTTTTCTTGCCCTGACACACTTTGCCCTAAGATGACTTGCTGTGCACTTTTACCCTCTCTTTTCCATTTCCTGTTCTTTAAACTAGCTCGCTCCATTAGCAAGCCACCACAGTGCTATTAACTTCTCTCCTTTCAATACCATATACTAAGAACTGCTCTCAGGTTGGTATGTTAACTGGAACTCATATCCTGTTGATGGTAACATCGATCTTTGCCTTGCTGGGAGTCTTCATTCCCCAGCTCTGACATATCCTGTTTCTGTCTATCATCTTATAAGAAATCTCATACCTCACAGACAAGTTCTTCCCATCTATGTTCTATTTTGAGCTCTGCTTTTACTGGATAGCTATTTAACTTTAGCACTTAGGCAACTGCAGCATTTCTGTATATCTTCTGCAGAATTTTTTATTTGTTGGTAGGCCTGATTGGGGCGTATTAGCACCAGCAGACTTCATCCTCTCTGAAGTTTTAGAGGAAAGCAACTGCCTTCAGAGAGGTGACTCCTGACACCTAAGTCAACAACTTAGCTCCTGCTTAGCTTAGGAGTCCTGAATTGCAGTCAACCTGTCTTCCTTTGCCGAGAAAGTAGAAAATACAGTGCATTTTCTGACTCTCCTGCACATTCTTGTTAATGTGGTCTATTCAGCCTCCACATTGCATATAAAGGGTAGCGTAGATTGTAGTAATTTTCAGCCTATTAAAGCGATCAGAGGCGTTATAGAATTTTAAGGCATGACTTTTTAGCTTCTGTTCTTAAATATTCGTTTATTCCTGCTTAGCAGGCAGCATCTGTCGGAGGACTAAATAGATTTGTTTCTTTATTGCAATATTTTAAGTTCCTATTTTTTCTCTCCCCCCCGCCCCAATGGGAAATTTTTCAATGAAAAACTTAACTCTACGTGTTTCATCTTTTCAATACCTCAGTTACAGGGTTTTAGCACACAGTGATGTGGAATGTTGGAGTAATAAATCTGAAAAGGCTTCTCTAAGGGCAAACCCCCCAAAAGATCACAAGTAAGATACCAAAAATACATTACTTTCCTGTGTGGAATTCTTTTATGTGGGTTAAAAATTATTATTTTCTTTTCACTCTCTTACATAGCCACTAATTGCTACCAGTGTCATTCAAAGTTTGTTACTATTTATAAAAAGGCTCAGGCAGGTCTCGATTATATTTTTTGAACCTGCAGTAAATTATTTTTTGTGAGGAAGAATTGGAGGGAAAGAGCTGGTAGAAGAAATGTGCCCCATTTTTGTACAAAAAAGGCTTGTGCTGACTAGCTACTATAGTCTATAAAAATACATTGTAGTCTACAAAAATAAATGTTAAGCATATTTATATGAAGCTGACAAAGCATCATGTCCTCTTGAAATAGTGTTTGGCCGGTATTTGTGTGGTTTCAGCCTATTACATGAATTCCTAAAAAAGGCAGATTATTTAGAAACTCTGCCTGACAGGTGCTTCTTGAATTTTACCCTTTTTTAGAGCCACTGTAAAAAAGAAAAGCACCCATACTTTTGAAATTGGTTTAATGTGAGGATAGCTTTTACTTGCCTTTAATTTTAATGTGCCCAATTCTCCATCTTACCTACAGCTGTAACACTGAATTACAGCCTGTGTATTTTAAGAGTCTTTCTGTAGTTACTGGTGTGGATCACGTAGTGATCTGTAGCCTTTCTCTTTGCTCAACTTGCTGTCTCTGTTCACTATTCATTTAATCAGCAAATATTAGTATAGAGTATTCTGTTTCAGAAGGCCTTTCATGGAGGGTTATTAGCATTGTTTTTCCCTAGAGAAGTTAACATAAAATTAATGCTATTTTGGATTATAGCAATCGCTGAAGTATTTTTATACTACCTGTCTTTATGGCTCTTGATGACTTACACTTGTATCGGTGGTTTTGTATTTATAGCCAAGTCTTTTCAGTAAGTCTTCTTTATCTCTAAAATGATTTCATGAGTTTTTGAAATCCTCAACTTGCAAAAGAATATAGTTCAGAGTGAAGCTTTCTATGAATGTGACTGTCATTTATTGAATAGTTCTTTGAAGAGTTCTATATTGACTAAAATCAACCTCACAAGGAGATAAATGGATATCTTCCTTCCAAAACTAAGCATTATCCCAGAATTACTTAATAATACCTTGAAAGAAAACTTGTCCAATATTTAATGCAGTAATTTAAGATTCAGTTCCCAAGACTTTCTGCATAATGTCAGGCAAGTAATGAATAAAATCATTACAAACTGAGTGAGGTGGGACCTAGGAACTTGTGCTTCTAAGCCTCAGACTCAGTCTCCTTCATTCTTCCATTTGAAAGAAGCCAAAACAACAAAACACAACCATCCAGACCCACTCCTCCCTGCCAAAAAACCAAAGTGGATGAGCTGTGGGAAGGAAAACTTGCCTTCCTCTGTCTTAGGTTAAAAACTGTGAGGTAATCTGGAGAACAGGTAGTGAGGATAACATGGCCTGTTGTTTCCCTGATCTCTGGGTCCATGCTGTTTCTTTATTCTGACTCTGTCTCAGGTGCAAAATGTACACCAAAACACACCTGTGCTTTTCTCCAACTGATCTCAGTGAGAAGGAAGCCTTGGGTCTCTGACCCAGATGAGACTGGAAAGGACAGCTGCAGCTCTCAGAGGTGCAGGGTGGCAGGATCTGTGGGCTGTGACCACTGTGAACCTCATCAGGCAGCTGCAGGAGTAGCCATCAGTTCCAAACAGCTGAAACACATCAGAGACAGAACTAGAAGAAGGTAGAAGTAGGGGAGAGCAGATTAGTATAAAATATATGTTTTATTGCCTTTATAATATAAAAGAATATGTCAATAACCTTAACAACTGTGCACATCACTTCTGCATAGCTGGAATTGAATGGTGACTTATATGGATCTGTTGAAGGGCAGAATGAATGTATGCCATACATTTGATGGGAAACTGAGCAGATGAAGGCTTTGTAGAAACATAGGATACAGATAAGAAAAAAATACCTTTAAGTAGCACAGTTACCATTGGTTTTTTATTTAATCATAATACCTTAATACTGATCATGCTTCTTATACAGACACATAAACATTGTTAGAGGTCAGTGAGACTCTAATGCCTTAAACCTGGTAATCAAATGATGCAGTGTCTTCAATTATTATCTGCCCAATCTAATTCCCTTAAAATTCAAAGTCCTTTCCAAAAACACTGTATGATACCAACATCTGTAATATTTGATCTCACTTTAGGCACCAAGATATCCTAAGCAACAAGACCTTTTACCATACTAGAAAGTGAAAATAATCTAAAAATACATATAGCAATATATCAGTACATACTTATGGATTATACAAAACCAGATGAAACTGCTTGAAAAAAACCTCAAACAACAAAGCAACTCATCACAGCGCTGATATATCACCTGGTCTTCCAACAGATGCAGGGAAAAAGATGTCATAACTGGTGGGTCTTTTGGGGGCAGTCTGTATTTTTATATACCTGCCAAAAAAAAAAAAAATTATTTACTTAATAAGGGGATTCTGAAGTTTTTTAAATCATTATTATTTTCATTATTTTACTGTCTCTGTAGGCTTACTGCTTTGTAGTTGTTCTTAGAATAAGACATAGAGCCTTTGACATTAAGATTTTTTGAAATCTCCTTAGAAACACTGAAATGCTACTCCTAGTGAGCTTTTTCTGTGACCTAATTTTAGGAAAAATCCCAAATGATATGAAGTCAATTAAGTTCTGAATGTCAAAATTTAGATTAATCATGAAAGAAATGCTTCCATTATCAACACATTTAATAAGCTTTCCCACCTTGGGCTCCCACTGGATGCACAATCCAGCATGTACAGTACCTTAGTCTTTGAACGGTCCCATTGATTATATGGTGTCATTAATCTGGGGAATAATTTGCAGCGCACCATAAACATATAGCAACTTAAAAGTTGTGGGCTTGCTGATAACTGTTTCTGATTGGATTGTTACATAATGTATTTTGAAAGAAGAAATAAAGAATTTTGAGAGAAGAATAATTGTTTAACCATGGCCTTTCTATTTATGAGATCTTTTACTGATCAACATACATTTGGGGACCCTCTTAGCATTTTGTGAAGTGCTCTATTACACTGTACTAACAACGGGACTTTTTTTTTTTTGCATTGCAAAGGCAAAGAATGCTAAAAATAGGAATAAGAGAATGAGGCCCTTAAATGTGTCTAGATAGGCAGTTTCTTTTCATGGCCTTACTGATAAGGAACATATTGGAAGATGATTTCCCTGCTGAAAATAGGGACTGGTTAACTTGCAGTGGGTACAGATGAATTGAGAAGATAAGAACAAAGCATTAGAAATCTGTTGTGCAAACAGAAATCTCATATTACAGCTGCTCTTTCTTTGTGTAAATGGGGAGTAAATTTTATAAGAAATACTGCAGAATAGTCATCAAAAGTGTTCAGCTTTGCATTCAGTTTTACTGGTTTTTAATTTGGTTTACCCAGTGCAGCAGATGGTACTGGGGAAACAATAAGTCTTTGCATCGACTTTCTCCAGCATTGACAATTGTTCTTTCTGAGACGTTGAAGAACCTACCAGTCACAGATCACCAGCAAGTCCTGCATTGTGAAGACAAGAGGAGAAATTTCAGTCTGAAAATGTATAGAGTGTATTGAATGAGCAAAATGAGTGGAAGTAGAGAATACCCGTCAGAGTATATGATTTTGTTACACAATGTGAGGATCTGTGGTAAGTCAGGCAGTAACATGCTTGCCTCAAAATGAGTTTATACCCGGGTCTGGGTGTCTCTTTTGTTAGGATTCACAGGTCAATTTTCAATTGAAACAATTGTGTGAGTGCAGAAAATGGAGCATGCTGATTTATAACAGAGAGGTAGTTGTGCATTGTAGAGAAAAATAAAGATTGTTTGGATTCGGAAAACTTGTGTCTATATTGATAGAACAAATTTTCATTTTCTTGGAAACCTGGGGAGACCAGGTGTTTTCTGACATGCTTTTAGTTATCCAAACTGAACTCTGTGGTGTATATATAAGATTGGAGATTACAGATAATTCTGCACTTGCACTGTATTGGGTTTTTTCAGGAAAAAGCCGAGCTCTGAATGTAAGGGGAATGAGACCTTGCACATGGTAGTTGCAAATGGTGCATCTGATTATCAGGTTTAATGTGTCATTAGGGTCTTGCTGACCTTTTCTGTCAATGCAAAACATGGACAGATGTTAGCATTAAAAAGAGAGCAGAAGTGGATAGCTGTGAGCAGGCTGGCTGCCAAAAGATCAGCTGACTCTATGCTGACATCAAGTGCAATCTGGGGAGTCCTTCTTACCCAAGCAAGCTTTCACATGCAGCAAATGTAAAATGCAGGAGCCACAGCAGTGTCTGTAAAATAGTCTCATATGGTCAGTACATCTTTGTTGCTATGAGATACATTGTCCTTTTCTTGTTTTGGCTGATTTCTCTGATCTTAGACTTTCAGAGTCTGTTGTTTCATCTGCTGAGAACAGAGCATGAAGAGGAATTGGGCATTTAGGTTGTGTTTTGCATTTTCATTGGATGTGCAGGAACTCCTTCCCTGTGAGATCTGCATGCAGTGTGTTACAGGGAGATTCTCACTTTGTAGTCTCTTCCCAGTGCTGGCTATGTAGCTTTAGGTTGTTAGAAATAGAAAATATATTTTACGTGGGTCATAGCTATAGCAGTAACTTGAGGAGGTGGTCTCAGTGAAGAGATGTACTTGTGTGATGGAAGTGGTTTCCCACATCCTCTTAAAAGTTGCTTTGCTAACCGCTTTTTAGAGGGATGCAGGATGCTATCAAGACATTGACAAATGATGTAGTGGTGGTAAAAAGTTAAACTGCTGCAGTGTGTCTTCTTATTTATCTTCAGAAACCTTCAGATAACTCTGAGGAGTAAGTGCATCCTCTTCCCTCCTCCCATACCTAATCACTAAAACTCTGCTTTCACATGTGGCTTCCTCTGTTCACTGTCTGTGCAGGATAAAGATTCTTGTTCTGATGCTTTTCCCAGTAGGAGTCTTAATTTTCCTGAGAAGCAAACAATGCTGTTGTCATAGCATATCAAAATACCCATGAAAGGTAATTAGCTGGAAGAAAGGAACCTACAACTGAGATGCACTGGAAGGGAAGTCTGATGGTCAGGTGAGCAAGACACTGAAATCTAGTTTCTGAATTTAGCTTTGCTGTGGACATGTGCCAAGTCAGTCAGCTGTGTTTGTAAGGTAATGCGAAGAATATTTATCTTCTCAACTTTTTGCCTATATGTATTTTCAAAATACATACTCTTTCTGGAGTGGGTATCTTCTACTCTGTGTGTGCTTCGTGCTCACCTCCATGCATGGCTGCTCCCCGGTGAGTACTGTAATGCCTGTATCAACGGTAAACAGAATGTGAGTCTGTTCAGGAAATTAACTCAGCTTTTTGTTTTGAAAATGTGTGTCAGTGCTCCTCAAAAATTAGTATCTGAAATCCCAGCTTTCCACAGGGCTCAGAAAAACAAGGCTACAAAACATTAGAATGCAGCAGAGAATGTAGCTGTTGGAAAGATCACTGGAAGGCTAGGATGGTGAGGGCAGGAGGATACTGGCAGGGGTCCTCAGTCTGCTTCTGTTACTTTGTTGCATTGGGAACCAGCTCTACCCTTGAAGAAAATGAATGCTTTTTTTATTTTTTTCCGTTCCCTCCCCTCCCCAGGACATTGTAAGCTAAGAAGAAAAAGGCTCAGGAATGAGAGTAGAGGTTGGTGTTCTCAGTAACAACAATCTGACTGGACTCTGAGCTTTCACGAGAAACCAGGTTAATAAGAAATCTGACAATCTGGAACAGGCTGTGGGAAACCATTTCCACCATTGCTGGCTTAATGATGACTTTTAAAAAAATTTCCAAACTAATTCCTGGAGACAGGAAGATGATGAGGAGGAAAAAGGTTCTTTAGTCTAGTACCATTTTCAATAGATACTATAGAAAGGCCTTTCCTTTCTTATTTCCGAAAGGAGAAAAGGTAAAAACTATCTGTAGTCCTTAAGGAGTATATAATAGTCTACACTGCCTCTTAATGCAGAACCTCTTACAGCAGTGGTTAGTTTAGAAGGCTGTACTAAATTTCTGTTCAAGATTTCATCCCATATATGTGTACCTTTACCTCTGTTGGGGTAAGAAGCTTCAGATTTTCCCACTTTTTAACTCACAATCCAAACCATTTCAACTGCAGGAGGTCCAACGAAGACAACTGATCAAGTAGGCAATAGGAAACTGCTGCCTAGAGCAGCTAAATCACTTCTGATTTGTAGATGGGGTCATTTGCAGGTAAGGCAAGTATGTGCATTGTAGACAGTGCGTGCTCACTTTTGGTGTGTTTTATCACTTTGAGGCCTTTAACAGCTCTTTTCTTTGAGTCAGTTGTCATCCACATCTATGCTCTTAAATGGACAGCAGCACAAAATTGAATGTAGATATACAATTTCATGCCATCCATTTTAAACCAGACAAAACCCACAATCACACACCCCCAAAAGGAAAAAAACTCCATCCTCCAAATCCCCAGATATTTGAAGTATGATCCAATTTTGTCTTCAGTTCTGTCTTCTCTGGCTGTGTAACAGAGGCCATTTGGACCATGGCCTTGCTGTTAGTTTTCCTGTTTAAAATCTCGGGGGTCTTGGTTTGCTTTTTGGTGCTGCTGTTGTGTTTTTTGTGTTTTGTTTTTTTTTTTCTCTGACATGCTGTGGTTTTTAGCATTCTTCTGCCTATTCAGGCATTTAACGCACAAAAATAAAGCCTCGAAAGCTTGACAGGAGCAGAGGTTACTGTCATTAGTAAATTGGGAAAAAGGGTGGGTGGGATTCAACAGAAGATTTTCCAAGTGATAGAATGCTAATATTTTTAGGGGAAAGAGTTTAATTCAGTGTACCTTCACAGATACCAGATATTCTTTATCCCCCTTGTTTATGTTATCTCCATTAGCATGCTTCAAGGATTGTTTTGCTCAGCTTGATTCTTTCTCATCTCTTGATCTCTGCCAAGGCAGTGTTCTTGGCTGCTTTGAGATACATGGAGTAAACATTCGCCATCAATAGTACGAAGTTTGTTGAGTGGTTTTAACAACCAGATTCAGTACTGAAGAGTGCTGTGCAGATACTTGTATTGAGCTGGCATACCTTTCATTTGATTGGGCCTTACAGAAAAAGGAATTCTTTAAAATGAAAAAAACCCCACAGAACCATGAAAGTCATGCTTTGATATTAGCCTTTGCATGAGAAATCTCAACACAAATCTGTTTATCTGGGTGATAGCCAACTGGATATTTGCTAAGTATGAGGAAAGATGTTCTGCTGTAAATGCTTTGACATAAACCAAGTGCTTTTTTCCCAAACTGTCTGGGATGTTTATATGAATGACTGTTAATGAGGTCTGTGGATTTTAATGGCGTTCTTCCTTGGGCCAGCAGCTTCTTTTGACAATACTTGCTTAATTCATCCCACCATGATTTGTTTCCATGTGGTTGACGTGGTGACTCAATAGTAGAGGGCTTCATCTGCCTCTGTGGAAGTCTAGATCTGTTCAACACTACAACTGCTGTGCCTTTCAGAAATACGTGTGATCAGTGCAGCACAGCATATCAACACTGTCCAGTATTCAGTGCCTAACTTTGGATTCATGATGCCTGTTCTCAGTGTTTTGTGGTAGGGAGGCGGGCAGGCCTGTGAAATAGGTAATCAAAATGCTTCTTTGACTAGGTGATCAGTACCTAGTGACAGGGATAGCTCTGAGGGAGGCTGCTGGAACTCAGCCCTGAACCCAAATGTGCTGCTCCTGTCTGTAATGTAGCTATTCTCTTCTCCTGTAGGCTCTTATCCCTGCTAAACTGGTGTCAGGCACACAGGGTTTCTGCTTGTGAGTCTTTCCTACAGTTCTTTCATCTTACTGCATTGGAGACCAAATTTGCCCTCTCCAGAGTACTTGATGAAATCAGAGACACTTTGGTATAAAGTTGTCACGATACATGGATATTGCCCAGACTGAATAATTTTGGTTTAGAATCTTTCCTGGGGTTTTTGAGTTCTTCTCTTAGTCTTGATGTCAGGTGTGAGCATACAAGTATCTTGTAGTAGCACATCACCTCACAAAGCATGGTATTGACTTGGTTTGCAGAGCAAACTTTTGCACTCGTGATAAATATATTTGTGGTGAAGAAAGAAACAGAATTGCTATTCTGGGGGAAAAAGACAAACCACGAAATCCCAACCAAACCTCCCCCCCCATCCCTGATTATGTAGAGGATGAAATTAAACTTGCTGCTGAAAGAATAAGCTGGGGCAGTCTGCAGGCACACACAGATACACAGGCAGACAGTGAGTGTCTGCGCGACAGAAAGCAGGAGCGAGGGACCAAGAGGGAGCCTTGAAACTTAAACTCCTCCTGCAGCTCTGCATCTGCTCTGAGTCACTGGTATGACTCACACTGACAGTGTTCACGTTAGCTAGCGTTCAGATGGAGCAGCTCTGGCAACAGAAGAAGCAGGTTATATTATTGATTACCTGCTGCAGCAGACAGTTGCACCAAGATTTTTTTTTACGAGTGCAGATGACAGACAGGAGGCTATGCTGAGCACCGTTATTATTACTGTTGTTTTCATAAGGTAAGAATTCCTGTTTATTTACTAGAAAATACATAAAAAGGAATTTGGAGCTCGTAAAGTCTGAATTTCTGCTGCTGTTATTCTCAGAGGATGCTGATCATCGGCGCTGCGTTACTGCAAAGCTTTGTCTCGACTGTTTGCTGTGCCATATGGGGAATCATATGGCTAATGGGCAGCGTGAGTCCTAGGAAACAAAATAACTATATTCTCATTCATTGATGTTATGTAAGGCATGGCAGCCATGTTAAGGACAGAAGACCTCTTTTGAAGAAACAGTACTGCTAGATGGTAGAGCAAGGGAAACAATTAGTTTTTAAGCAACTCTCTGTTCTTTAGAGAGTACTGCAGTTCTCTAGTTCTTGCTTAAAGTTGCATTTACTGACTTCCAGATTTCTGTGTCACTAGAATAAAAATCGGTGGCATTACAAGTAGCAAAACAATTGTTTACCTTTAGAATCACTGTGTTGTTTTGCCTTCAGCAATCAGGCTGAGACTGTGCATGTGATCCGTGCAGTGCCTGGATGTAAATAGTTTCTTCGAATACTGTAAATGATACGTCCAGATATTGAGGTGGTTTTCATCTTGTACCACTAAAAGCCCATATATATATATACATATATATATACACACACACACACATGTGCCCTGTTCTTACAATTCGTTATATGCAAAAAGTGGGACATATTCTAGTTCTCTAGTTAGTGTTGACATGTGCAAAGTGGATAAAACATTTGTTTGTAGTGGCCTTACTGCTGTTTTATTCACTCTGATGCTGTAATTTTAATGTAGTTTTGACTGGTATTACTTATTATTCTTGTGTAGAATTCACTGAGTCTCGAGCCTTTGCTGTATTCCCCACAAGAAATTTTATAAGTTAGGGATTCTGATTTTGAACTGCAGTAGTGAATTTATCTTAATTTCTTCTTTCTTTCCTTTTTACTTCCCCCCCCATTTATTTTGGGTTTAGAAGGCAGTGTCCTTTGAAAGTGCATGTTACAGTGAGGTTGGCAGCTGCTTTTAGTAACAAAGGAGCCTGTTATCTTGTGTGTTATTTTCAGAATGAGAGAATGAGGGTATTTTCAAAACCCAGTCATTTACTAGCTTACTTTCAGGTACTTGAAACTATCACTAATTTCCTTGTAGAATTTACATAAAAATGACCACTGTTTTCTCATCTCAAAAAAATTGGTACTGTAGTAAGGGCATTTAAAAATGACAGCATGCTTTAGGTTCTTCTGTTTGTTAATTTATAGCATTTGTGGATGCACGGTGTTTTCATTGCTATGAATTAACTGGATTTGGTGTTACTTTCTCTTTTAAAACATTAGGTTTCTTAATAAAATGTAAAGTAAGGTTTGTTCGTGCATTTGTGGTATCTTCATACTTCTTGTGACATCCAACTTGGAAAACTATAGTGTGAGAGAAGCTTTTCAAGCAATGCACTCAGGGACACCCGCCTCCCAGAGCAACATTTTGGTGACTAATTTTAATTATTTATGTTTCTGATATACAATATTTCTCATGTTACAGCATTATAAATACAAGCTAGTTTTAACAATATTAGGCTTGATTTTGGGACTGTTCACTAACAAACTTCTGGCACATGACAGTCTTTCCTTCCCCTTCCAAATCCAAACAATTAGAAATAAAACAGTCTTTGCAGTCTTAATTTTTGCACTGATTTGTGTTCGAATTATTGTTTTCCAAGATTCTGTTGGAATTGTGTTCGCCTTCATGATTGCCTTTAAGCATATATGAATTTACAGTATGAATTCTGTATTATGTCAAAAGAGAACAAATAATTTATTTTAATAAAACTCAATTATATTCAGTCAAGTTTATGTAATTTCTTTATTAATGCATTGGGGGTGCAGTTAAATAATTAACAGTTAATGGTTTTTAAAAGACATTTGAAAAACATGCTTAACATCTAAAGACCAGGATGACAGCCCCTGAGTCATCACAACCCTGAAGGCATCCTCTCCCTCCTACTTGTCCATAAACTCTTTGTGCAAGAGTTGCCTGCCAGAGAGAACTCCCTCTGATTCCTGTCATTCTCATGCTGCCTGCTACGTCCCTCTGTCTGCCGCTGGAATGCCATTAAGTGGAAAAGAACATCACCTGAAAGAACATCAGCTGAAAAAAAGAACAAAAGTCCAATCTTGCAAGGTAGCTGGACAGTTGGAGAGCTTCTTGGAAGAACTAAGGCAATTTTAGTAGTGATTGTTGTGGTACTATATCAATAATTATGTACCTTCTTTGGGATATATTAACAAGTTACAACTGAAAACATAAATATCCAAGGTAGGAGTGATTTGTGCAGGGAAGTGATCGTATCTGTGTTAAGTGCAAAAAACCCAGATACATCTGATCCTTCTATGCCAGGACTTTGTAGTTAAGTATAAGAGGTATTGTTGAAGCCTGCCTTCTAGGCCCTCTGAAAGTTAGTTTTTGTTACCTTAAGTTGGCTTTGCATCAGACTGCAAAGATAACAAATGCCAGAAGCTATGGGGATTATTTCACTGGTACTTTTGACAGGACTTGAACTGTGAGAGCTCATGATCTCCTTGGCCTTTCTTTTCTTTGAAGCCAAGCAGAAGATCCCAGCTTACTGTTCTTCACTCCTGTTCCTTGCCTTGAGGAAGGATATCATGGCTGTTTTTCTCATCTCTGCATGTCTCTACAGAGCCATGTTTTGTTATCTCTGCCCTTGCTAAAGCTTTTTTGAACTTCCTGCTGAAATTTAAGCCCTGTTTTTGATTCTCACTTGAGGTCCTCTGGTGTAACCTGTTTAATGATTCTCTCCCCTTGGTAGTTTTTCCACGTAGGCAAGCCTTAAATGATGCAAAGCTTATGAAATTCAGCTCTTCCCTTTTACCCCTGTGCTGCTTGTGTCACAAACAATGGGGTGGGGTGTTCAGCTGTCCTTTATTTTTTTTTCTTTGTAAAACCTGCTGCTTTTTTTTCTGTGGCTTATTTTGTGGCCATGCCCTAACCTTGTTATTCTGAGCCCTTCATCAGCCTTCCTGGCACTTGGAAAGCAATGCTGCTGGATTAACTCTGATCTCTTACATGTTCTGCTTTCTCAGTCCTTGAGCAGAAGTTTCAAAATGGACAGTGGCATCGTCCTTGAGCATGTTGTTCTACCTCTCCCTGCCGTGACAGGCGGAAATGACTCTGCAGGAAACACAGCTGTTGCTGTGGGTAGAAAGTGGAGAAATGAGGGGCATAGAGAAAAATAAATAAAGCATTTCTACAAAATTCTTGAAGCTCTGAGACCTCTAATGAGGGGAAGCACTTACTCTCTTGTTTTACACAAAAACAACATCAGCAAATATTTATAACTAGCCTTGCTGAATGGCTGGTGAAGAACTTAGGGGAAATCCAATCTTGTAAAATAGAAATGAACTTGTATGAGTAATCTTTAATATGGATGATTTTTTTTTTTTACAATTTAGCCTAATGATCAACCCAAACGGTACCACTTCTGTATTAAATACTCTGTTTTACCCAGAGTAAAAGGTGGTCCATGCACTGAATAAGGATTTATATTCTTTTCCCACAAAAAAAAAGGTTGTGATATTTTCTATAGTGATTTGCTATTTGACATTAGACTTCCTGAAAAAGGACACTGCAGTATATGAAAAAACAGCAGTATATTAGTGTTTGTGTAGTACATCCTTGTCACAGAATAGAACAGAATAGCATTTCTGTTTTCAAAGTGGAATTTGAAATGGAGGGAGGGAAAAATCTGTATGTGTTGATTCCTTTTTCAAGTTTTTTTTTTTTTTTTGCATGTTAGAAATAAACCCATGTAAACTGGAGTAATACTAGAATAAAATCCTTGCATGTGAAAGTATAAATAGCACTGTTCACAATTCTGAACCATCTTCTTTGTTGGAGAATTCTTTTTATTTGCGTAATTTTTAGAGATGACAATTTTCACATCAGTTATTTTGGGGATCTTGTAAATGTGTGTTTGTCTAGAGGGCATCCCTTTGGTCCCTCTTCCTGTTCTGTGAAGAACAGGAATCTTGTTTAGATTACATTTGTTGCCTGGTTTTAAAGAGGAGGGGGAAAGAACTGTTAAATCTGTGTTTCTGCTGTGTCCTGAAAAGCTCCTCACTTAGTCCTGGAGCAGTTCAAGCAGGGGGACACAGAGAGGTGGTGAACGCGTCCTATTTGCCCTGGAAGGCCTGAACTGTTAGAGGGGCTCTCACCTCATTGCATTGCATGAGCTTTTGTATCACACAGAAAAAGTCAGTCTCAATTTTTGTCTGTTCAAACCTTTGTGTATTAAGCATGTGCTAGTTTAAATAAAGAGTGAAGGGTACAGCCTATACTCTGAATATAGCAATGATGGTCCTTTCATTTGCCTTCAGGGTCTGAGTTTCCACTTGACCAGTCCTTCATGACTATAGTCTCCCTGCTCTGGAGTCAGAACCAGTGTAAGGATCAGAATAGTTCATTTTGCTCTGGTTAAATGAGATTATAGGCAGGGTTATGTTATTTCTGTGCAGAATTCTCCTGGTATTTTATAGGGACACAAAAATCTAGGATTAGCTCAGTTTTCATCTCAGTTTGATGCTTTGCCTTTTAAAGCAACAGAGTACCTCTGATTCTGCTGTATTGACTTAAATACATGGCAGTGAATTGGTAGGTTTGATGTCTCACATAACTGTGAATTGACCTTCTGTGTTCAGGTGAAACACAATTTAAAAGGAGCAGATTCATGATCCTTAATTCAAATTTACTCTTTAGAGAAATAGTTACTAGTGCCAGATGGCAAAGCAGCTACGGGCAGAAGTGAATAACAGAGTATGTTCATTTCTGCAGGTTATTTGGGCAGCAAATCTACTTTAAAAACAAAAAAAGAAGAAGACAGCATTACAATATTTTGGATTGTACTAAAAAGCCAATAACTTCATCAGGTTTCCTGTGTGTGATGGGTGAATGTATTATAAGTCCCAGATTCATAAAATAGAAACTACTGTAAAAGATTTCTTCTGTCTCATTTCAGAAATAGATACTAATAGTCCAACTTCAAAGCAAAAGATTAATTTTTTTCCCTGGCATCGATGTTATTTCTGTCAAGCAACTGCGAGGGTTTCTCCTGAGAACATATGGACCAGCATAGTAAAATATTGATTCGTTTCATGCACACAGAAGGACGTGAAATAAATAATACCATGCTGACAATGTCTTCTGTTGTTTCAGGAAAGCTTTCAGGAAGAGCTCTTTTGAGCTCTGTATGATAGCATGGAGAATTTGTATGAAAAGGATTGTGTCACAAATATTCCTATCGCTAAATAATGTGACTGTAAATACATGGCATAAAAATGCATGCAGCTAAGCTGACTAGAGTGAGGTCTTTCTGTCATAAGCCCCTCGAATGTGGGTGTCTGGGAAAAGTTCATCAAATTATTCTCTGTTGCTTAGATAAGCGGATGACTTTCAATTTTGGTAAACAGGAGGTAGTGACTAATAGGAAGAATGTGGCCTTTGTGGTTTTGCCTACATAAGAAAGATTTCTTATCATTGTCCCATTGCTTTGTAGATTCTGATGAAAACATGGTATGAAAAACATTGATCCTTCTACAGGATAGTGATTTTATGCAGAAAAGTTGCATGGAAAAGTGGCTACTCTTTTGCTGGTACATATGCAGTGAGGCAGACTTGCAAACTAGACCAGAAATGGACTTTGTAAAGAAAGACTAATGGAGAATTAGATGGGATTCTCTTGGCTGCTCTCCTATGAATTCTGCAGTTCAGGTAGAGGGGAACTGGGACAAATTTGATCTCAAATATATGAATTTCAGAGAAATTGCTTGTTGTCTTATATCAAAAAGTAACTTGAGAGTGTTTATGTTTGCAGATTGGTCATTTTTACAATTTAAAAATTAGCATAAGAATTTATACATCATGTAATTTGCTTTTTCCCAGCACTAGGTATTGCTTGTTACTGGGCAGAAGCAAATTAAATGAAGTTTTAGTTGTAAGTTTGTCTTGAAGTGATGTGGTGTCTTACAGAGGCTCCTGTGAGAAATCCTACAGGGCTTTGCCATCTTTACTGAATGTTCACCAACAATTTTTACAATCAGTTTATCTACAGCACTTTCACTAAAATACATGTTAACTAGAAATATCCACTTAAGGATGTAGGCAATGTTATAAATTTAAGTAAGAAGTGGGAGTTGAATTGAAGGGAGCTGTGTTGACAGCATTTAATCCATGCTTCGATGGTGGTCTCTGGAGTGAAACCACCACTACCATTGCAGGAGGTGCTCAATAGGCTTATTTTGATGAGCTCCACAAAGCCATGGCTGGAGGGATCAGAGTGAAATACAGTCAGAATTGTCTCCCGTGACACAACGTTAATTTGTCACATTTATTGCTATATGATGAAATTACATCCTTTATTGTTGCCTCCTTTTTACTGACATCTTTTGCGATTGAATACTGATGAGTATTACTGCCTTTTGAAGACACCATGTCATTTCACTGCATGGGGATATGGAAAGGGATGAGCACCTTCAAGGTACGGAGAGCAGTGAGAGGGGGGACCTGGTTGGGCATGTGGAAGGATAAACTTCCATTTGCACAGGGAGATCATGAAGGAAACAGCTGCTTTTGTGCTTGGAAGTGAGGGGAGACTACCAGCATCTGTGTGTATGTGAACCGAGGAAGGGAGGGGCTTGGCTTCAACACCCATGATGTCTCAGTTTTTACTTCACTGTAAATGCTTTGACTTTTTTGTGAGGTGCAAGTATTTCTTAATAGCTCAAGAAGAACTAAATGTTCTTTCCTGTGCTCATTGTGGGATTTATATTTCAGATATATAGACATCGCAGCCTTTAATTTAATGGAAAGTCAAAACATGTAATACGGGGCCACTGGTAAGATTTTATTGAGGGACAAAAAAATTTGACACGTGGAAGAATTGTCTCTTTAAAAATACATTGCTATTATGTAAAATAGCAATTTTACATAAAATTTAGAAGAAAGACAAATGGAGGCCAGGTCTTACTAGTGAAGATCTGCTTAGATGGTGTTATATTTGTGATAAGGAGACAAGAACATGTCTTGAGAATTTGACTCAATTTGTATGAAGATTTTGATACCCCTTGCTATCATGAGCAAGACATCCAGGATAAATGGGAAGAGCCGTTTCTTCCTAGCACAGTACTGTATTGTCACCAGCAATATTTGCAGACATCTAAAAGGCTTCTTTGAAGGGATGTGTTAAATAGGCATTTGGGAGGGCTGTGGTAGCTGATGACAAATGTAATAGTTTGCAATATTTATTTTTTGAAAGTATGACATCTTTCCCAACTTCCCTACGACTTGCACTTCCCCTCCCCATTCCTTTGTGATTCATATTTCTAAGACTCAAGAAAACAATGTCTTCACAGTAAATTTGTGACTATTTATATGCAAAAATTAATAATGCTACCTAGATTACCCCGTATTGTGCTGCAAGTTTCATGGCTGGAGTGCCCAATGTTGCCATTTACATCAGCTTTAAAGTTGCATTTAGGGGTTCATAAAATATGTCTGCATTACAAGGTCAGTGCAGTAAAGAAAACCCCTGCTAATGGCAACGACATCTCAGCAATTTGTGTAAAACTGAACACCCTCAGAAAATTATCATTTGGTTACACTGCATGAAGATAATTTTCAGCCATTGCTACTTGAATGTTTAATTTTACAATGGAATATTATCTAGCCTGAAAACGTTGCCTCCCACGAGAAAAAAAATTGAAGACAGGCATGTGGACATTTGGTAGCTAAGTAAAACGTCTCTAACTGTGACACTGATAAAACAAATGAAAGAAGGGAGTGAGAGTTTTAGATACTGGACATCATTAATTTACTGTAAACAGTATTAAAAACTATTCAAGTTGATGCACCATGGTGCTGGATTGTCACCTCATCTTTTCTGCATAAGCAGGTAGTAGGTGATTGGATTGATACTGCTTGTAATATCAAACCATGGCTTCTCTTTAGTATGTAAAATAGAATATGAAATACAGGATCCACTTGTTCAAACCAGTTTGACCTTGAGACTGTCTCTTTTAATCTTCTTTTCCTGTCTTCCCATTTTGTAGGACTGCACTCTTTATCTAGACTGATTTGTGGAGGTGCATATGTGACAGTGGTGAGGAACAGACCTAATGTTGAGGTGTGCTGTGGGTTCTGACTCTATATTTGTTCAACCTGGGGAGGTATTGCTGTGTACTATGGTTTTCTTTCCATGAAAATCAGGTGCAGAGCAAGGTACCTGTGTTTCTGCCCAGCAAGAAGTTGAGATTCATTCAGGAACACATCCCAGCATTAGGAATGTTAAAGCACTGATGCAATCAGTGATAGTCGCAGATGTGTGTTGTCTTTCTTCACAATCAGGAGCTGAAAACAGATAAAACTTTAATGTTGTTTAAGTACAGGTTGCATACATAATGCAAACAAATCTGAAATAATTCTGGGGAAGTCAGATCAAGACAAGGCAAGTATCCTCTTTTTGTGCAAGGCATATTTGAATGTAATGGTGATAGCATCTTGTGTAAGTTAGTACTGCAAAAAGAGTTGCCAAATTGATCATAATGATAATTTGCTGAGAGTAAAGTGAGTTTATGTTCTTTAAAATCCTGAAGACTGTTATTTCAAAATGGGGAATGAGGAAAAACTTCAGGAAATCATATATAGTTTTTAAAGAGTTTTAAGAATGCTGTATTTTATTTGCCACAAGGCAAAGGAGAAGATCAGACAGAGCACAGCAGGATACACTATATATTCTACTTTCTGTCTGCTTGTGACTTGTAGCAGGGGTCGTAGCTATTTTGACCTAGAAAAAGAACATACTTCCTGGGTTTGTAGGCTGATTATTGGAAACATGAACCTTTAAAATACATTTACAGGAAATGTCTTCTGAGTTATGTTGGGCCTGACCACTTGCTTTGAATGAGCATTAGTTTGCAGCTCTACAGTCGTGTGGTTCATTCTCAACTGCTTGTCTGCTGCAGAGGTTCTTGCTCCTCACATCTGAACAGTCCTTCCCCATCTTGGTTCTGTTGCCTTTTTTTTTTTTTTTTTTTTAAGAAGTTGAGGTCATACCAACATGCCAACTTGTGCCATTTTGGTGACAGACAGGAGGAGGGGAAAAGTTAGGACAAGCAATGGGAGACAATAGCTTAGATTGGCTCAGCTCTCATGGAAATAGCACATCTGTTGGAGTGTACTTGGATAAAAACTATCAAAACTAGGCTCTGGTCAAAGTAACTCTTTTTCTGTGCTTAACTAATAGACAAAATCAAACCTGGTGTCATGGGTTGCAGGTACACTTCAGAGATGTTGCCTCCACATTTAATTGCAATGGAAAGGGATTAATTGTTCCTTCCTTCTTGGAATGACTTAGCTGCTGTCCAGTGAGTCAGAAAGAGGGAAGAAGGGAGGCTGGAGGAGAAAGTGAGGGATTTCCAATGGGGGTGTGTATAATCCCTGTTATGTTTGTTTTTTATAACACTTTGATGTTCCTCTACAGAAAATAGTGTTACATGCTTCACTTTCTGCAGTATTTTGGAATAATGGTGTGGCAGATTTGATTGAGGACTGGTGTTCTCCTCAGTTTGTGTGGTAACCCTTGTTGCAAGTATAGACAATTGGGGAGAAAAAAAAAAATCTCACTGTATATCATTTCCTTACACCAAAGGATCTGAGTGGCTTTTAAAATCTAGCAGTGAACACTTAAAGTTTGAACTGCCATCACTAGTTGATTGCAGAACAATTTCTGTATGGTTCTAATTAAACCAAAGCATGCTGCAGTCTTTAATAAAATCCTTTTTTTCCTGTCATCATCTCTTAATGCAAAAGGCCAAAGGCAGGACACGTCAAGAAGATGGTGCTTTGGTGTGGTCTGCAGCAGTGCATTACCAGACTCTCCTGTGGTTTTACTGCTGTTACAGGACAGTGTAATGTTAAAACTCTACAATGTAAGGTGAGAAAGGGGGCCTTGAGTTGGTGCACAGTTAGAACTGTTCATATACAAGTGCCATTGGAGTCTCTGGACATATCCTACCTGGGCATGTACTACTGGTCTTCAGTTCAGTTGTTATGGCTAAAGCTAGCAGTTTGATGGTTCTTGATCAGGTACCAAAGCGCAACAGAATTGGAGTGCCATTAAAATACGTAGAAATGTAGTTGAAGAACCAAAGTTGCTTTTAGAATGGGGTGCAGAGCAGGAGGGCATCTGCAGGAGGGCGGAACTTGCAGAGATAATCAGTACGGAGGTCTTACCTGCTCTGCAGAAGTTGCAATATTTTTTTAAAAATCTTACTGATGGGCTGCTTTTAAAAGACATCACTAATCTCAGTGCAAATGTTCTGCAAAGTGGGTGTGACTTCCTGAGGGTAGTGAGCAAGGTATGAATATAACTTGGCAGCAGAGAAACTTGATGTCATTACTAGGTCACATTGTGCCTGTTTTACAGATATGTGAACTGAGCTACAGAGTTGAAAGGGATTTGCCCGTGGCTACAGAACTAGTCATTTTTTGTCACAGTGTTGTAAATAGAGTTTTTAGATTCCTTTATCATTTCCGCCATGTTATTTTCTTAATTTTAAATGAAATGAATAACAACTGACCAGATTTAAGTATTTATATTAGATGTCCTGAAGGTGAATGGTTGTACAGTATATTACAGGATTATAATGTAGCAGGTCCTTGATCTTGTGACTGTGGCTGGCAATGGCTTGCCTTGTGAGTAGCTTTCATGGTGTCTGGGAGCTTTCACAGTACATGCCTTGCTTTTAGAATGGAAAAATAAAAAAATAACTATACTAAATAAGTGCAGTCGAAATTATAAAGGATACCAAATTGGAACTTTGTGTGCCTGCACTGAATTTACCAAAATAATAATGATTTATTATAGCATATGAATTTTTTGCCAAAAATTTGCATATCACATTTAACCCTGAAAAGAGCTCCACATAATGTCAAGTGTCTCTGTCCTCATTGAGGGACTTTTCAAAAGCCAGGGTAAGTAAAATGCTTTGTAACTTCTCATCTAAACTGGCAGTCATATAAATGAACCTCAAGTTTATTCTGCCTTCACCTTGGACAATGAAAAGAGAGCTGCTTTATAGGCCACTTCTATGAAGAGGTATAATTTTGTAAGAAATTTTTGATGGTTTGCTGCTGAGTTCAAGGAAGCATAGGGCTGGATGGAGTTTCCTGAGTTATTGAGTCTAGTTTTAACAGTGACATAAATCTTCTATTTGTACCCAAATTAACTCTAGCATGCTGGAACATCAGAACCATGCTCGATTCTGCGGATAGCGGATGTCCTGAGCATCGTTCTGCCCTAATTGCCCATGAACTGTCACGTCTCAGCATCGACATTGCTGCTCTCAGTGAAGTTCACCTTCACGAGGAAGGCAGCCTCAGAGAACACGGTGCCGGTTACACACACTTTTGGTCAGGCAAGCCCAGAAACGAAAAGCATCTCTCAGGAGTCGGCTTCATGATCAAAAACTCTTTTGTTCCTAAACTCGAAAATCTGCCGACAGGTCATTCCGGCTGCATTATTTCCCTACACCTTCCACTACACAACAAGCAACATGTTGTCCTCTTTAGTATATATGCCCCAACTCTCCAAGCTGACCCTGCTGAAAAAGATAAATTTTACACTGACCTGTGCCGCCTTACCCAAAAGGTTCCTGCAGATGATAAGATCATTATCCTTGGTGATTTCAACGCCAGAGTAGAAAAGAATTTTGTAGCCTGGAAAGGAATATTAGGCAAGCATGGTGTTGGAAACTGCAACAATAATGGTCAGCTTCTGCTAGAATTCTGTGCGGAGCAACAGCTCACCATCACTAATACTATCTTGCAGCAGAAAAATACTCTGAAGACAACCTGGATGCACCCCAGATCTAAGCATTGGCACCTCATCTATTATATCTTGGTGCGACAGAGAGAGATCCGCGATGTTCATCGTACCCACGTGATGCCCAGTACAGAATGCCAAACAGACCATCGACTGGTGCGCTGTAAACTTAACCTCAATCTTAAATTCAAACCTAAAAGGGGCAGTATCCCAAGGAGGAGACTCCAAACTAACAATCTCCAATCAGCCACAGGGAGAAACAAATTCCAGGCCAATCTTCAAACCAGGCTCGATAACCATTCCACAGAATCTACAGATACCTCTCCTGTAACACTTTGGCACCATATTAAAAGCAGCATCCTGCAGTCCTCTGAAGAAACCTTAGGGTTCTCCCTCAAGAAGAACAAGGACTGGTTTGATGAAAACAATCAAGAGATCCAGGAATTGTTGAGGAAGAAGAGAACCGCCCACCAAGCACATCTTGCACTGCCATCCTGTCACATAAGAAAAACAGCCTTTCGCCTTACATGCAGCAAGCTCCAACAGAAACTCCGTGACATCCAGAACAAGTGGTGGATCAGTCTGGCTGAAAAAACACAATTATGCGCAGACACGGGTGATCACAGAGGATTCTATGAAGCCCTGAAAACAGCATACAGGCCTACATACCAAACCCAAAGTCCTCTACTCAACGCTGATGGTCAAATGCTTCTGACAGACAAAACCTCAATTCTGAATCGATGGTCTGAACACTTTCAGACTCTCTTCAGTACTAGCTGTGTAGTCCAAGACACAGCTATTCAGTCCATCACACAACAACCAGTGAAATATGAATTGGGTACTGCCTTCACTTTAGGAGAAACCCTCAAGGCCATACAGCAGATGAAAATTGGCAAGGCAGCTGGGGTTGATGGAATTCCACCTGAAGTCTGAAAGCATGGGAGTCATGCACTCCATGCTAAATTTCACAAGTTTGTACTGCGCTGTTGGGAACTAGGTGAACTAACATCAGACCTTCATGATGCAGTCATCATCACCCTATATAAGAAGAAAGGAATTAAATCAGACTGTTCAAATTACCATGGTATTACTCTGCTCTCCATTGCTGGCAAGATCCTGGCAAGAATACTCTTGAACAGACTAATACCCGCTATAGCAGAAGACCTTCTACCTGAAAGTCAGTGTGGTTTCAGAGCCAACAGGAGTACCACAGACATGGTATTTGTTCTCAGACAACTGCAAGAGAAGTGTAGGGAACAGAACAAAGGTCTCTATATAACCTTTGTTGATCTCACCAAGGCATTCAATACTGTGAGCAGAAAAGGTCTGTGGCAGATTTTGGAACGCTTAGGTTGTCCCCCCAAGTTCCTTAAAATGATCATCTCACCCCATGAGGATCAGCATGGCCAAGTCAGATATGGCAACGCACTTTCTGAGCCCTTTCTAATATCCAATGATGTGAAACAAGGCTGCGTTCTCGCACCAACCCTATTCACAGTCTTTTTCAGCATGATGCTCCAAAGGGCCACTGCAGACCTCGATGATCAGGACGGTATCTACATTAGATACCGTACTGATGGAAGCCTGTTCAACCTAAGGCGACTGAAGGCCCACACCAAGACCTTAAACCATCTTGTCTGGGAGCTGCTTTATGCTGATGACGCTGCCCTTGTTGCCCGCACAGAAGCAGCTCTGCAGCGTTTAACATCCTGCTTTGCTGAGGCTGCTGAGCTCTTTGGGCTGGAAGTCAGCTTAAAGAAGACAGAAGTTTTCTGTCAGCCTGCACCTCAGGAAGTCCCCCATCAACCCCATATCACCATTGGTGAATCAGAGCTCAAGTCAGTCCAGCAGTTTAATTACCCAGGTAGCCTCATCTCCTTGGACGGTAAGATTGACGGAGAGATAGACAACAGGTTAGCAAAGGCATACAGTGCCTTTGGAAAGCTTCATAAAAGAGTCTGGCAAAATAAACACTTGAAGAAAAGTACAAAGATCAGTGTTTACAGAGCCATAGTGCTGTCTACTCTCTTATATGGATCTGAATCATGGGTCATCTACCGCCACCACCTGCGACTCCTAGAACGCTTCCATCAACGCTGCCTCCGTACAATCCTGAACATCCAGTGGTCAGATTATGTGACTAATACGTCTGTTCTAGAACAAGCAGCAGTTACAAGTATTGAGGCCATGTTGCTGAGAACACAGCTGTGCTGGGCAGGGCACGTTTCAAGGATGAAGGACCACCGCCTCCCTAAGATCTTGCTGTATGGTGAACTTGCCACCAGCTGCCGCTTGAGAGGAGCCCCGAAGAGGAGATACAAGGACTCCCTGAAACATCATCTCAGCCTTGACCATATTGACCAATATAACTGGTCTACTGTGGCTTCCAATCGGGAGGTCTGGAGACACGCTATTTATAACACTGCTGATGCTTTTGAGAAAGCACGCAGGATCACTCTCAAGGAGAAAAGACAATGCAGAAGGAATCGTGCCTTGCAGAATATTCCACCTAAGGAGTCTTTCTGCTGGGCCTTTTGCAACCAGACGTGCCTGTCTCGTATTGGCCTTTTTAGCCACCAGCATGTTTGTAACAAACGTGGGTAGAGCCCTTCCCAAATCTTCATTCGCGAAACCTAGCCATGATGATGATGATGAAATCTTCTATTATAGGGAAAATAAGTTTTTCCTTGGCTAAACTAGCTTTCTTGGTTGGTATTATTCCAGTTAAGTTTGTTATTTTGTTAACACCCTATTTATCTTAGTGCTTTTTACAGCTCTCTGGTGTTTAGCCCTTGTCATGTATCTCTGAAGAGCAAGTTGTAGCTTTCCTCAGCTTCCACTTTGCTGAGCTTAACAATTTTTTGGAGAACCTGCTTCTTCGTTGTCGTCATAAGCCTTTCTCTACACATGTTATGGACTGAGTTGGATGGTGTTTAGCTTATTGTAGCCAATGTTCCTGACTTAGTCTCATTGCTACTTTTTGTAGTGAGAAGAGCACATTGGCTGGTAGACCCTAATGCAGTATCTGCCCCTTTTGTGGCTGCCTTGTCTGGCATGGAGATCTTCTTTCTTCCTGTTTTTTCTCAAACGATAAACTCCCAGATGGTAGAGGAAGTTCTTGTTAGTCTGTAGTGTGCTGTTTTGTATTAGTACTTTTTAACTTCTGTCTTGTACTTCAGTCCTGGTTCTTCTTTAGTATTGCTTTTCCAGTTATTTACACAGCAGTGTAACTGATGTTATTTACACGCAGCACTGTAAACTGAGGAATTGCATTTTAATTACTGCATCATAAATCTGAACACTGCTTTATGTATAAATTTTCACTGAATTTAATGTTTTAAGGAGTGTTTTGCTTATGACTATCAGTGCATTTTTCTGTAAATTAAAGCTTTAGCTTTCTTAATCTTACTGTATGTATTTATATATTTGCCTCATCTACACATTTTACTAGAGAAACATCCTCTCTACATAGGAACCTGTTGCCTTGTCACAGTTTTGTGGTACCACAGTCAGATTTCTAGCATGCCCTGTTGAAGCAAAATGGCAGATATTTCAGTTTGAAAATCATACTTGTTCTTGCCCTGGAGAGCATACTAGCTGAAAAGTTTGTGTTTTGACCTTAAGATAAAAAATTTACTACCTCCCTGATAGAGAGTTAATGTTTTTATTCTGTAATTCTGAGTGTAAATAGAGGGGTGGAGGTGTGAAACTGAATGACCAATTTGTGTGGTGCATCAGTTGTGCAGTTAAGTAATTACTTATAAATCATTGTTTTCTTTCTGTAATACTTTTGGAAGCATGAAACAATGTTACTACTGGTCCCAGTTTCATGACATTAGAAAAAAAAGAAGAACTAAAAACTGATATATCTGAGATATGGTATGAGGTATGATATGTCTGGGTCTAGCAGGAGATAGTAACTTTAATAGGACTGCATTAAAAGAAGCCTGTCTCTTTTTTGCATTCAAGTTAAAACACTGAGAAGGTGAGCTAGTGTATTCAACTGGTTGCTGTCTTGGACTGTCCTGTAGCCCAGCCAATTACTCATCACATTCATCCATACTTAGCTCTCCAGTTTACTCCCACATCCTGATCTGCCACTTTTTTTTTATACTACGTGTTACTTTACTTCTGGATTTACTTTTGTAGTGACCAAGTTGGTAGAGATAATTCATCCCGTAGCACTGTGCCAGTTTTGTCTTTGTACCTCACCTTACTCTTCATCCCAACAGGTTTTGTACTTTCCAACATCCCAACTGCCTTCATGCCCTCTGCTCCTAATTTACCCCTAAAAAGCACTGTACTGTTGGGTTGCAGCACAGCACTTGCATCATTTCAGAAAGTGTAAAACCTAAAATTTGGAGCAGTACCCTTCCAAAATAATGATCATGTCTTAAGATCACCAAGGGGGCTGAGAACAGACCATAGGTGAAATGTTAGGATAGTGGCAGCTGTTTTAGGCAGAACAGAAATTTCACTTTCAAATTTATTGTTATGTTCTCTTTCCTCAGAACTGATCCACAGTTCAAATTCTGTTTCAAATGAAGCTATATTATAAAATGTTAACACTCTCCGTTTTTTACCAGTTTCTAGTGGGTTTTATTACTTCGCCTCCCTAAAAATTTCCTATACTACTAGCCTGTTTATTTGGATCTATTCAGTCAGAAACAATTTGTCCTTTTTGTGTCTTTCAGACTTTATTGAAAAAAGAACTGGATACACATGCTGATTTTCATCTGTGAAAGGTGGAGCAAGGTAATATAATTTTAGTGATTACTACTATAATGTGTGATCATCTGTTGACACTGAATGCAAGGGTTCAGAGATTCATCCTAACTTAGAGGCAGACAAATCTAAAGGATCTTCAGCCTCAGAAATAATGACATGCTGAAAAGATCCTATGTTCTGGTATTGGTGGCATACTTTTGCCCTACGTTTTGTACCGTGGGTAATTTATTATAATGACCAGATGTTCTCTGTTCTTATTTGGGTGTGTTGTCCACAGACGCTCAGGTAGGTAGATAGCTTGTGACAGTATGATATGTTTGTATTTGAACAAGTGATGTGTTTCTGGAAGTCTTAGAGGTTTAAAGTACAGCCTATGCTGAAAGGCCGGTATTTGTCACCTCTTTCTACGATAAGAACAAAATGGTCATTCTTTAATTTTTCTCCTTAAGCATCCTGGGGCAGCAGAGATGGAAGAAGTAAACTCTGCCTTTATTGTCATTGCATATTGCTGTAGCATAGGGCAGTATCCTTTAGGGTGGGAACTGAACCGTGTTGGGCACTTCACAAACATTTCTCATGTATTTACTTCTCCACGGTGAAAGAACTGCTTTATGTCCTGTGGTGTGGCAGGTGAGAAGGCTGATAGTTGCGTTACTAGGCCCTGAGAGGGGAATCTGTGTTCTGTTAGCAGAAGTGAGAAGACTCTTGCTCACTTGTTTCCAAGCGAAGTTCTGTCATAGGACTATTCTTGCTTCCTGTGGGTGGAGCATCTGTATGTTGAGCTGACCAGCTGCCTCTGGTATTTCAGGGAGTAGGAGAAGTTGGGGCACACGTGCTGGTGATGTGTGGGATATGGCCTGAACTGCAAGGCAGTATGAAGCAGACTCTAATAAAATGAGTCTTACAGCAGAGGCAGGAGGTTTTGCTGCTCTGGGGATAGGAGGCAGCAAGAGATGAAATCAGATGCTCTTAGTCAATGTAACACTCACAGCCGTGTGCAGGACTTGAGGGTGAATCCTCAGTGCCCTAGTCTCTGATGTGGTACCCTCAGTGCGCTTTTACAGAGTTCAGCAAAGAATGAATGGTGCAGTAGAGTCAGTGATGAATAGCAGTGACTTCTCAGAGATGATGTTCCCCAGCTCCTGCTAAGGGAGATCAGATTCATTTGTAAGATCAAGCACACAGAGTCAGCAAATGCACTTTCTCCTGCAGCCGTGCTTTTCTTGTATCAGATGTGTGTCTTAATGCAGACTGAGAATCAAGTACTGAGAAGTCTAGCGAGGTGTGCTGCCGTGATTCTGCCTACATCTGAAATTAAAGCAAGTAGCTGATACCACAGACTCTGTTATTTAATTGGGGCATAATGGAATAGAGTGCACAACAGGATGCTCTAGGAGCTTATGTGTAATATTTTCCTTTCACCATCTTGAACTGTTCAGTGAAGAACAACTTGGTAATCAGGCATGCACTTACAGATCTTCTTCATCCCAAGAAGGGAGGGATGAAGTTGCCAGCAGCAAATTAGCATTACCAGACCCTGTAGCTAGCTTTATTGTGACTTAAAATGAATTGCAGTAATACTAGTCATTCATATCATCTTTCTTCTAATAATCATTGTCTGCACTGGAAAAAATATGCCCAAGGCGCTCCTGCATCTCCATCCAGTTCAGTGCTACTTCTTACTGAAGAAATTAAAAAAGAATTGTCATTCTGCCCCAAGACAGCTATGACTTCTCCCCTGTGGGGTCTGTCTCCACACTTTCAAAGAAATCCATAACAACAGAGGAAAAAACCAGCATTTGGGGCTCCCTACAGGGACAGAATACCATCCTAATTATGTGTTTCTCAAATATGGCCCTGGCTGTGCAACCCACTCCATATTTTATCAGATCACACAACTTATTTGAAGTTTTGTGTTAGAGTAGGTCTGGAGAGAAAATAGGAGAGAAAGGAAAGAGAATGCCACCCACTTCTGTTTGCCTGCTTGCTTGGTATTTTGGTGCATGTTTTCTTTCCACTGATTTAGATTTAGTGCCTTCTTCATTTAGAGTCAAACTCAGTGTTTCATATGTAAAGCTCCACATAACTTTTTGATTGAGGCTCCTTTATGTGTTTATAAAACAGGTTACAGGACCCTTTCTAAGTAACAGTCAAGGCTTTCTCTTCAGTCAGTTCTCTGGGTGACATCTCTAGAAAACATGCCCTGCTAAAGTACAAACTGGTATAGGTGATGAATGGACAGACTGCACAGGTGACTGACTAAAGAGAGGTGATTGTTAATAAAAGCATGTTGTGTTAAACATGCAGTGATCCTGTTTCTTAGATTGTCTTCATTGTCTTGTTAGTTCTAGATTGATTCATGCACCATGCTGAATTGGTGTGTATAATTGCAGTAACTACATGTGCAGTTACTGCGTAACGTGTGGCACTTGGCCTTTCTATAATGTTCTGTATTCCATTAAGGGATTTTCAGAGTGCTGATTCTAGTCCACAGAGTTAACTATGCTTTTAGCAGTGAAGACAGAGATGAAGGACTATGTGTGAGTAATATGTTAAATGAACACATAATGAGATTGAATAGAACCATAATGCAGGGAGAGGGACAGAGAGAAGGGTAAGAGGACATGATGATAGATGGCTGATTAGAACACCTATGGACGGCGCAGAGTCAGGGAGAAGGTGGAGGCAGATCAAATATTTTAAGTGTTTTGTCTCTTTTTTCAGATATTTAACCTACATTATATTCTGTGCCAGCACAAAACCAAATTAAGGGTTTTCTGGAATTAAATGGTATTTTACATCAAGCCCTTTAAAGTGCATGGAACTTTATCCTGTCCAAGCTTGCATACAATTCAAACCCATAAAATTTTACTCCTGTGTTTGCCTTTTAATTTTAAAGTTGTTACAGTGTTTAAATTACAAAATCTCCAGCGCCTAATTGTTAATAATCTCAGCATTATCCTTGGGAGATACATAGATGAACTACCACAGAATCATAATGAGGATTTCAGTAATAATTGTTTCACTAAAACATAGTGAGAGGATTAACACTTAATCCGAACTATCTAAACCAACCCTCAAAATCGGCTGCCTACCATGCAACTTTCATTCTTGGAAACTTTCCCACTTCCATTGGTGTTTTTTTTATAGCTAGGAAGGTAAGATATAAAGTGACCATGTAGGTCCTCAAGTACAGACTTCCACGCATCAAAAGGTCTGGACTGTGCAGTACAAACACTTGCAAACTGTCTGTATGGTCTCCAAGGCTGGTTGGACTGCAATAGCTTGAAGCACTGTAATAAAAGACAAAAATCTGCAGAGTAGTATGCCTCAAACTGAGGCATTGCTATCATGCTAGTCTCTGCAGAATAAATAGCAGAAAAGGCTCCTAGTTATTTTTAGCTTTAGTGCATGATTTTTCATAATTTTGTGGAGGGCAGGGAAAATTTTCAAATACATATCTTTAATCTAAAGTCTGACATCTCAGTAAAAGTCCTTTGTAGACACTGAGCACAACCCTTGGTGAAGTCAGGTGCAGTTGTCAGTGATTGGAGGTCTCCCAAAAAGTCAGGTCAGTCTTAAAGTCTACACCAGGAAAAGTCTTAACTTTTTTGCTTGCTTCTGTAGAACTGAAGCTTATAGTTACACATATTCTGATGCATTGCCCCTAAGCTGAGTTGCCTTGCTGAACCAGAATTTACTGAATTATAAAATATCCTGAGTAGGATGGGATCCACAAGGACCATCAAGTCCAACTCCTGGCTCTGCATGGAACAACCTCCAGAATAACACTATGTGTCCCAGACTGTGTTGTCCAAATGCTTCTTGAACTCTGTCAGGCTTGGTACTGTGACCACTTCCTTGGGGAGCCTGTTCCAACCTGACCACCCTCTGGATGAGGAACCTTTTCCTAATATCCAATCTAAACCTTCCTTGACACAGCTTCATGCCATTCCCTTGGGTCCTGCCACTGACCACCAGAGACAAGAGGTCAGTGCCTGCTCTTCCATTTCCACCCTTCCTGTTGATGCCCCATAAGTGTTAATTTAGGTGTAGCCCAAGTAGAAGATTTTAGCCTTGATATTCAGAAGGAGTCTTAACTGCTTGCCTGTTTTGAACATGGGCTTGCTTTTGAACATTGTAGCAGACAGCTACAAACCTGCTTCTAAAGCAGCAGGATGCACAACTCACACTTTCGCTGTTTGAAGAATGAATTGCTTAGTAGGTCTTAAAATTCAGGCCCAGATTTGTCTGAAGGAGGCAACATATGCAAATATCACCTTTTAACAAGATGATTACTTTCAGCTCAAGGGATAAAAATGCAAATTTGGGTCAGAAAAAGAGCTTAAAATTGCAGACTAAGGCAATGTTTTGTGTGCTTTTAAGGGGTTTTTTTACATGTGTATGTCAAACTGGTAGAGGTACCAAAGTGCTAAAACAAGAAGGGGAGGGGGAAAGAAAATAATGTTCTTACATCTTGTTGAACAGTTTTCTTGAAATGAGTAATGTATTTATTCTTTTAAAAGCCTTCAAATTTTATCAAGAAAGTCATGCCTTTTCACAAAAACTTTTCCAGATGTAGCATGCTTGAGTGACCGAACTAATAGGAAAGTCTAAATGAACATATTTAATAGTTTATGAATATAAGAAATTGTACCGAATGATGGGAATTTAAAGTACTTTGCAGCTCTTAGAGACTTGTGTAACAGAATCCCAGAAACATCTCAGATTTGCACTATGATTTCCCATAGGATCATAAAGAGTGGAAAAGACCTCCAAGACCATCAAGTCCAACCCATATCAGGTTATACAAGGGCTCAATCTATATCTTGTGGTTTTTTGTGTCTCAGGAGCTTTCAGGAAGTCTTGGGTGTTTTACTCATCATTTCACATAGCTTTTTGTTTTCTGGGAAGAAGTATCCAGTTTTTGCATCTCTCATATTTTAAAATCAATCAGACTTTCTGGCTTGTCAGAGTGACCTTTTAAGTTACTCTATTGGGAGTTCCCAATTGGAAATTTCTTAAAGGTACCTTTATTTTATGTGTAACTAAAATATAGATCCATTCCTAAGATTTTTTAGAGGATTTTTATTACTCGATACTGTTAGATATGTGGAAAATGTGATCTAGGGAACTTTAGGCTTTCTTGTGAATTTGACCCTTAGAATATTTTTTGTAGGAATGAATAATTAAAGACATGGGAGTTGAGTGGAGGGAGGATGAAACACAATCTATTTTACTAAGATAGGTCATGTCAAACTGACCTAGTATCTTTTTTTAATAAGAAAGTAGGTTTTCTAGAAAAAGAAATGTGCTAGATCTGGTCTCTCTGGATTCTACTGAGCCATTTAACATAGTGCTGCATCAAAATTACTGTTCAAGGTGGAAGAAAATTAGGTTGGTGTAAGAACTGTAAATGCACACAAAGAACTGACCCAGGAGAGACAGCAAGAAGTAGATATATGCAATGAATTATTCTTTGGGAGTTGACTTGTTTAGTTTTATTGAGGCTTTTTTGTTTTAGGGGTTTATTTTCTGGAGTTGATATCATGTCATGCTGCATTCAAAGGAGGCTATTAAAACTTGCTGGTGGGAGGAGGACATTAGTTTCCAGTATGTCGTTTTAGGTGGATGACTATACAATTAGTCGTACAATTAGGTAATACTAAAGGGATGGAATTCAGCCCAGCAGAGTGTCAGGCCATACATTGTCATGAATTCACTTTCTGAGTTTAACCTTGGTGTCAAAATTAGCAGTCTAAGCTCTTATGTAATCACTGGAAAAGAGGCAGATTTTTAATTAGGCACCCAGCTCCTGCTTTCTGTCTCGACTGTTAAAAGAACCAGGGTGCCTGACTCTGGCATCAGTGCTGAATGCCTGAAATTGAATGGTGCTTCCTCAGCTTTGGAAGTAATACAACAACTTTTCTATTAATAGGGAGTTCAGCTATGGAAGACATTGAAGGAGAAAGGCCTATGTGAGGGTGAGTGGGTTCAAGTTTGTCTCTAGTCTGTCAATTTGGCACCAGCATGAAAAAATGATGGATAGGGTCTAGGCAAGTGTCAAGAGAGGTATTTCTGGTTGAGGGAGGGCATCTCAGCTGGGAGCTTCTGGGCTGGGACGTGGTCTGGAATAAGTGTGCACCACTTCCTATGAATACCCGAGAAACTTCACCTCATTATGTAACAGTGTCAGAGAAAACCGAAAGATTGACATTAGATATGAGAAAGAAATTTTTTTACTGTGAGGATGGTGAGACGCTGGAACAGGTTGCCCAGAGAAGTTGTGGATGCCCTATCCCTGAAAGTGTTCAAGGACAGGTTGGGGGTTCTGAGCAACCTGGTCTAGTGGAAGATGTTCCCTGCCCATGGCAGGGGGATTGGAATGAGATGGTCTTTAAGGTCCCTTCCAACCCAAACCATTCTAAATGATTCTAGGAGAAACTGCAGGGATAATCAAAGGACTGATGTTACAAGAGGAGTCTGGAACAGCTGTGTTGAATATGTCAGGAAGACTAGCAAAATGGGAAATGTAATTGCTGTAACTATGCTGCTCGAGTCATGGGGAGCTTTGAAAGGTGGCTGCTATCAGGTAGGTGATAGCTAACAAACAGGAAGTCTGTAACCCCTCAGAGGACTAATGAAGGTTTATGTATAACAGTGTGGTATCGTACAAAGATTATGATACCAAAATAGAAGTGTCCAGTTGTATGATTTAGAGATGATGTGAACTTAATATATGACACTTCTCAGTGACTGGAGTTTGTGTGTGCACCTAGCATGTGGATAAAATGTTTAATCAGCACAGAATGCATAGTGATAATTGCATAATGTATGACAGTAGTCAGTAGGAAAATGTTTGTTGTACAGTTAAGGAGGAGCTTAAAGATTTATGAAGGGCAATGTTTACTTGAATTTTGTGCACTTAGGGCTGTTTGGCAGCTTGTGCTTTTTGATCACTCCTGTAGAGTGTGATACTTGCTGTCTGCTGTATTGGCCTGGTGTTTCCCTGCGTTGCACAGGGAAAGCTGTGTGATAAATCAGGCTTTGAGTGAATGTGTAGGGATGGACAAAGGTGCGTTAAATTCACCCTGTGACAAGATACATTTAGAAACTGACTGCTAGACAGCCAACTCATGACCACTGAGAGAAAAGCTTGCTCTGAAGTAAAAATTGTGGTTGTAGATCACTGATGTGCCTGTAGTGCAAATATCGTAGTGACAAATATCAGTGCTGCACTTAGAGTCAGTGACAGCCCTTGCCCCAGATACCTCCTTAGTTTGACAAATGCTGAAATTTGTAACTCTGTTAGTGAGGAGCTGCCCTTTGCCTAGGTGCTGGTTTGTCCCAACACGAGGTTTGAAAAGGAGCCGAGTCCTTTGAGCAAGGGTGAGTAATGTGCTTTCTGATTTGTTGCAAATCCTGAGATGTTCTGAGTGGCTTTATCAACTATTAAGACATTGATCAGGTTGATCTTTATCTTCATATAATAGCAGGAGTCAAATGCCACAACAAGAAACCTTTTTAATGTACTTCTGGCAGCACTGTTTAGTTCTCTAGTTATTTGTTTATTAATAAGTGCTTGGCCTGCGTTTCTGAGGTTTTTAAGTGCCGAGAAGAATAGCAGGAGAGAGTAGTATGTCTTCTCTCTCTTTTTTTTTTTTACTTGCTAACTAATTATTGTATAGTGGTACACTAAGTTGTTATTGTTCTGTGGTGAAAAATTATGATCTCACAGTCCTTACTTGGAAAGTTGCCACAGTAAAGAAAAAAACACTGTTTATGGACTAAATTGTAAATAGTTTGGCAGGGGGTTGTTCTGTTGGAAAGAGAGTGCTTTGAATGACAGTCCACGAGGAGGGATGACAAGGAGGGGAGGACTGAGAAGATAAGCGTGAAAATGTGTGAGGGCTTTTTCAGGTTTATTTTTTATTAGTCATGGTCAACTGCCTTAGATTTAGAATCTGTCCCAGTTTAGGTATGGTGCTTTTGTCTGTTTGCTGGGTTTTATTTAGCTCCAAGTCACGTTTTTCTGGCTAGTAAACTGGGTTTTTAATTTGAAAATCTGTCTAAACCTGTTCCTGAGAGACTACACTTGGAGCATCTCAGTCCTGCATAACTGTCATTTATAAGGATGCTCAGAAAAACTGGAAAAACATCACTTGAAGACATTTTTGGAGAAGACGATAAGGTCTTAGGGGCTTCCACCTCTAAATTTCAGGAAAAAGATGTCTCACAGTCCTATTGGGGGAGAAAAGAAATAAAGGAATTTCCAGCAATCCTCTCCTTCCCCGATTCTTTGTGTGTGTATGGGTGGGGGTGAGGGGGGGGTGGTGGATGAAATCAGCACAATGTACTGTTGTAGATCATTACTAATCATGAGATGTTGGAATGCAAATTTAATCCTGTTTCATAGTCTATTAAGATAGCTGTTTGAAAGTCAGAAAAAATTACCTTTTGAAGATTCCTATCCTTCCCTACTCAATTCTATATGGTTACTTCTTTGGCTTAACTCCAGTACAGTTCAGTGAAGTGAATCCCATCCAAGACTGTGCACCTTGCTTAACGTTTTCATAGCGTGATGTTTTAGTCAAGGCAGATACTGTCCTCATGGTTTGTTCACACAGATTCTTAAACAGTATTAAAAAACTAAATATTTTTGCACAATAAAATAGGATCTGAGTGAACTATATCTCGTGTGCAGTGCAAGAGAGAAGGTTGTTCCAACTAACTTGCATATTCTGTTGTGATAATTTTAGTGGTATGTTTTCTGTTTGGATAAAATATATGCTATAAAAACTAAAGATAAATTAAGCCAAGGTATTTTGGGGACTTGTAAGCAAGCATGACAGAAATAACATTAATTTTTTCTTAAAATCTGTTTATGTTGATTTTGCTTTGAAACAAGAATGTATCCATTGGGGAATATTTTTTTGTTCAAGATTTTTCTGTCATTTCCATATTAAAAAAACCCCAACAGTTAATGGAGTCTAAATTTTACCTCCAGAAATGTTTAGAACACAAAGATAGTCTGAAAGATGTATTGTGGCCCAGGCCCTTATAAAAGCTTACTGTCTTTGAAAGCATTTAAAAAATAAGCTGTCTGAAATTGCACTTTATTGTTGACTTTTTGCCCATTTTAACATGAGCAAACAAAGAAAAGGAATAAAAAAGGGCTGCTCAGCTTTTAACACCAAACTATTTTTAGTGGACTTTTGAACATTGATCCAGTGCTTCTAAATGTAGGCATTTACACTGTGGTTGTGCATGTTCACTTTGGAAAATTTCCTTTAGTCAAAATCTGCTGTGATTTGTGATAAGGTGATTTTTGGAGCTGTCCCAGGCAGCAGACAAATATTGTCATTCAAATTGGAGATGTAGAGAAAAACACTTGTGTGGAGGAAACTCCAGCTGTGTAAATCTACAGGTTTGGTACAGTGTCCTGGATAGTGGGATCGATGGACTGAGGCCAGTGGTATGAGGTTCAACCATGAGGTTCCCTCTGTACTCAGCACTGGTGAGGCTACACCTCGAATCCTGTGTTCAGTTTTGGGCCCCTCACTACAAGAAAGACACTGGGGTGCTGGAGCATGTCCAGAGAAGGGCAGTGGAGCTGGTGAAGGGTCTGGAACACAAGTCTTGTGAGGAGCAGCTGAGGGAGCTGGGGTTGTTTATTCTGGAGAAAAGGAGGCTCAGGGGGCACCTTATCGCTCTCTACAACTACCTGAAATGAGGTTGTAGTGAGGTGGGGGTTGACCTCTTCTCCCAGGCAACCAGCGACAAGACAAGAGGAAATGGCCTGAAGCTGTGCCGGGGGAGGTTCAGATTGGATATTAGTAAAAATTTCTTAACCATAAGGGTTGTCAATCACTGGAACAAGCAGCCCAGGGAAGCGGCTGGTTCACCATCCCTGGAGGTATTTAACAGAGGTGTAGCTGTGGCACCTGGGGATATGGTTTAGTGGTGGACTTGGCAGTGCTGGGTTAACAGTTGAACTTGATGATCTGAGTGGTCTTTTCCAACCTCTTCTAATGATTTTATGGTTTTTCACTGCTTCATTAGGAATTTTCATTCCAGAAACTTGTAAATCTCCATCTCTAGGTGTTTTTCTTGTTATTCACTTGGCACTCTTATGTTTGTTAATGTCATCCCATAAGGTGACCCAGACTCCATTTAATAAACGTGACAGGTCCCTTAGTCTTCAGTGAAGACTGTTAGCACTAGATGAACAAGACCAGATTTCAGAAGCTAAACCCTTAAGGCACCAGCTATTATTTATATGGGTGGCAGGAGGCAAAGTGCAAACATGAGCTACCTTTGATTTTCCTTTTTTAAAGGTATTCATTTTGTTCATTTTGTTTTGAGGTGCAGAGTAAAGATTTTTATTCTTCAGTCTAGAGAGAGAGAAAACTTTTTCCTGAAGAAAAACACTCCTGAAATATTTTTCAACAGATTTATTTCCTAAGTAACTGGGACTCTCCATGTATTCTGTTTTGGTTTTTTTAATGCATAAAAGCTAATACAGGAGTTAAGCCCAAGTTAATACAGAATTCTGTGGTTCTACTATGAACAACTGGTAACCTTAAGGAAAGGAAAAAAATTAACACCTTCCCTACAGAAATAAGGTAACAGCTTTATTAAGGAAAACTGGTAAAAACCAAGTTGAAAATATGTCAAATTAGTGATTGAAATGTCATGGTAATAATCTGTTGATAATGGGAATACAGAAAAGATGATAAAGAATCAGAGTCCGTTCTCTTTGGCTTAATATCATATTCTGCAGCAAAAGCCTCCTTCTATCCACTGTTACTGGGAGAAGAATTTCTTGCTTTCTAATTGTGTATATATATAAATAGTTTAGTTTGGTTCTCTGACATATATTTTTTTAACATTTTAGCAGAAGAGCTATGAGTATTTTCACATGCCACCCTGGAAAGGTTTAAGCTTGGCACAGAATTGCAGTTATTTATCAATATATCAATATATTTTGAGGTTTCCACTGTTAGTGCGAAAAAAGTTATCACTGCTTTTATTTATTACTGTTTTGTAGTTCATAGGCTGTAGAAATAAGAACTAGGTAAAAAGAAATTAGAGTAAAGGAATTTAAAACATTTTTAAACAATAAGGTAGGAGATAATATAAAATATTCTAGGTCAGCTGATGCACTCTCAAACAGATGAACTCTTAGCTAGTTTGCATATTTGAATGGCTATTGAAGATAAATTCTGGAAAAAAGTCTTTTGTAAACATTTCAGACACATGTGGCTCTTACCAATACCTTGAAAAGTAGCATTTAGTTTCAGAATTACAAACTGTAATATTTTCTGGTGTATTTCCCTGATATTTCTCCATGAATCAGCTTTGAAAACCATATACTATAAGAAGAAAAGCCTTTTCTATTTTGGGTTCAAAGTATGACAAATCAGCATTGTTTTGTGTGGTGCCTGTTGGTGCATTATGTCCTCAAACAATGGGTTATATGTGTTAACCCATTTGCTTTGATGGGTTAAGTAATAGTTGTAAAGTCAACCCTTCCACACAGGGTCTTTTATTTTTTTGGGAAGGAAAGTTGTCAGAGTGATGCTTTCAGATAATATTTGACATGGAAGGAGAAAAAAAGGTAAGAAGAAGTTCTTGAGGACTCATTTTTCAAGGGAGGAAAAGTCGGTTGGAGGGGTCAGTGGTTATGGATACCTGTGGAAAAAACAGATACCCAGAGCACTGACAATGAGTGGTCTGAATTGATTATATTTTACCATATGCATTTGTTGATATTTATTCAGCTTTACAGAGAACTCCACCTGGTCGAGCTCCAGAGGGCTTGTCTGTAATGGAGAGCTTGGATATCTTGCTATGCAGTGAAGGGCAGAGTCAAGTGCAGACAAAAAATATCTCATGATTTTTCTTCAAATCTTAAAGCAGCTTGTAACTTTCCCAGCACAGTTCCAGTCACCTAGTGCTGCTCTTGTGGGTCTTGTTTAAAAACTGTCCTTTTTTTCCTTTACGAGGAGCACCAGTAACTACCAATAAGTGCTTGGCATCCATTACAAAACATTTTTCATTAAACTAGACAAAATCAGTACACTAGTAGGAACCTCACAGAAGGAAGGATCCCTTCTGTGTCCAGCTACATCCATCACTACAGAGATGGCACTGACATATTGTAATTTTATGTTTTGGCTTTGGAATCATATAGCACAAAAGGAATAAGATATCTTTTATCCTGACATCAGTTTCCATATTAGTGATCAAAAAGGAAAATCTGAACATGAGAGCCGAAAGGATTTTGGTTGTAAAAGTACCTGGAAAACAGACACAGCAATTACTACATAGCCACTGGTTTCCCAGAACTGAGGAGAAATTCGTAGTGTATTTTGCACTGTTGAATCCTGCAGTCTGAGTTGTAATCTTGGCAGGTTAAAGAGTCTTTTTATAACATGACAGAACACATTAGGAAAACCATTTGGATGTGTTTGCAAATTCTATTCTCACTTATGCACAGGTGACCTGGGGGGTGTCACTGGGAATGAAAATAGAATGTGTTCCAACACAAGTTATTTGGATGCTGCGGTTGTCCACTCCCAGGCCATGTAATTTTGTCTGCAGTTGTAAAAGGCAGATAGACCTGCAGTTTCATGACATTTGCTTTTGTGCCAGTTTAACTGCAAGCAAAATTGTCTACTTGTGTAGTGGTCATATTTTGAAAATGGAAGTGTTAATAAGTATGTTAACTTTTGCATCTTCTACCTGACTCTATAGTCTGGATCTCTGAAAACACTCATCCATGTGTAAGGTTGGAGTTTACAGTACCAATCCTTGAAATTAGCTAAACTGCTTGTGGGGCTCAGGTCACATAAAAACTTGTGGAGTGTAAAAGAAGTATAAAGAACAGTATGTTTGTGGCTTTCGCAGTCTTTATTGTACACTGAGACTACATACCTGAGGTTCTCTAGCACTCAGATAATTTCATAGCCAAGATAAGGATGTGATTTGGTAGCTTGTTTTGTGTGGAGTTCTCTGTAAAATCTAGGTCTGTTTTACTGCAGAACCATCCCTCCTAAGACCCTTAGCCACAGAGATGTTCAGAGTGGAAGAATTAACCAAGTGCTTGTTGAATGCATACTAATACCACTTTTTCTGCATCATACTTTAGTAGCTGAGATTTTCATAGGGATTTGACGCTGCTTTTACTTCAGAATTAAAAGATCTGCTGGGCTTGGGTCGAGTGTTACTCTTCTGCATTTCAATCAGTGGTCCCTGGCTTCATTCCCCATAGGTAATGCCAGACTGATTTTTTTCTAACTCGCTTTTATTTGGTTTAGCCAATGGCTTGTTTTGGGTTTTTGTAACTGTATACTTCATAAAGAACTATTTCCTCTGTAGAGTTTTAGTTACAGTTTGTTTTTATTGTCTTTGTTGAAAAAATATTGTTTTCTCTTTTTTTCTTTCTTAATTGCATAAAAAGGTTATTAATAGACTTTCCCTTTTCAGAACTGGAACATACCGAGAAAGGCATTTGCTCACACTTTCCGAATACAAATTTGCTTCTGAATTGAGACCAAATATGGAAAAATTTAGAATGTTAGGTGAATATTTTGTGTAGTTGTGAGCAGATGGAAACAACTGTTTAGTTCATAGAATGTTTAAGCTGGTGGGTTTAAATTGTCCATGAACTATGCAAATAAAGTTGGTGGGAAGTGATTGAGGAAAGCAACCTATGATCAGTAACTTTAAATTATACCAAAAGGTTCATCCACTGGAATGGAAAATTTTCAAGGTGTTTTCGAATGAGAAAAGATTGAAAACTGTTGATAACAGAGTTTAATAATGTCCCATTTAATTTTGTCACAGTTCTAGCTTATTTCACTTCTAACAGTTATAAAGTTTAGTTTTATGACATTTGCTGTTTTAAAAAGCAGTTTAACAGAGCTGTATTACAGTGATGTCTGTGATTCACAGCATGCAGACAATCATGTTATGTTTTCAGTGGAAGCAAATAGATTGTGCTGTAGCATGGACATTATCCCAGTGATAATAAACTGTCCTGACAATGTTATGGCTAGCTATCATTCTTACATCTTTGGTCTATAAAACCTCTGTAAATGAAGCTGTAGAGATGAGGTCTGCAGGACCTGAAAAGGCTGGAAACAGCAAAATTAGTGCTCCTAACTGTTGAAAAAAATTATACAACAGGACAACAGCATCTGCTGGTACATGTAAACAGAGAAGAATGGCACCAAATTCCACCTCTGTGCCCTTACATTCAAAATCTTTTTTGTGTGCAAAGATGAAACACACATTACATCTAATAAGAAGTAGTTGTTGTTACTATAATTAAAGTCATTAAAGCCTAATCCAGGAATCATTTCTTGGCCCAATCTCATGATTACTGGTAAAGAAATAATGCTTCTGTATAGGGGAAAGTCTCAATAAATAACAATGTGGTAAAATGCACTGAATACACAAAGGGTCTACCTCTTTATCATGCTGTAATGTACCCTTTTCCTCCTCCTCTGGATCATAAGGCAGTTTCATTCTGCTAGTAGGGATGTAGAGGCGTTTCAGCAGTTGTCAGCATCCAAAAGACTTCAGATACTGAAGGATCTGAATATCTGGGGAATATTATGTTCACGTTGATAGTTTCTTCTTCTTCACTCTAGGATCCATTTGGGGTTGTTTTTATGCTTTCTGAAAAAGCTTTTAAACTTGGCTCTTCTTCAGTGGTCTGCAGCTCTATGTTACAGTCAAATTTACTATATATGATACCTTACATACATACTTGATCACCCTAAAACCAGTTTTGTCCAGCTTTAAGTCTGTAAACTATAACCACAGTATCTTCAAATGCCAGCTCTGCACCCTGTCTCTTTTTTATCCCATGCTTCCACTCCATTGTATGTCTCCATGTCTGAAGGCCTCTGCTATGATACCAGGCCTGTATTTTTCTACACTACATCATGTTAAGAGTTGTAAAATGATAATGGCACCATGCAAAGATTAAAGTGAAAACAGATTAGCCACAGACATGCGTGCTGTTGGAAAAGTTGTTGTCCCAGCTAAACCAAGTTTAATTTCAGGCTAAAACAAAGTTGCAAGCAGGTCAACAAAAGTTCAAATAAAGCAAACCTAAAAAGCTTAAGTGCTCAGAGTTTGCAAGCCTCTCTACAGGGCTTGTGGCTGGTCACCAGTGATGGCAGTGTGGTATTACAGGGCTACAGGGTAACAGTGCTGCAAGGGCCAGCTGCGACTCTGGCGACACACTGTTACTCCCAGACCTTAAATATGGAGGTCTGGGTGTGATGCCCAGCTCAGAAAGTTCTCAGGATGCTTGTCATCTGAATCGGGTAGTGCAAACATGGAGATGCCTCACAGAACTGCTCATTATGCTGTTTGTCTCAGTCTCCAGCACTGATTGCTCTCAGAGAGAACTCTAGGCTTGATTAAACTTTTGTTCTGACCCAGTCTGTAAAGTCAGCTTTTGGTCCCACCCTTTTGCTGGTAGGTACTGCCTCTCTGGCAGAAACAATGGATGTAGGAACCTGTGCCCACACTGAGATACAGTTCAATACCTTAGTTTAACCTCTTGCTGAAAGTGGCTTTGATAAGATGATGGACTGCAAACCTGTGTGACTGAAATGCAGCTACCTGTTCTCATCCGAGTCAGAAGAGCAAGACAGGTAGCTGTGGGCAGAAACATCATCTCTGCTGCCTTGCTGTGGAGGTTTGACTACTGAGGTAGGCAGCATGCTTATGAATTTCTGATAAGGTGTGGTGGGAGGCAAGAGGAATTAACAAAAGTTGGTATCACTGTTGCTTGCCTTAGCATGCAAAAATGAGAGTCAAATATATCAGTCATAAGAGTGAGTTAGTCATGAACTTTAAGAAAGGAAATTATTTTGGGATGCATCCTTCACATTTTCAGGCTTTTCTGTATCCATGCAGAATTTGCTTTTAAAAAAGGTGAGGTTCAGATAAACTTGGCCTGTAGTAACACACCAGTTTTATGAGGATGTTAGTGCTTGGAGAATTGACAAAACTCTGACAGTTAAGTTCATATTTTGAGCATTGAGTGCTACAAGGAACTCAGCACTAAATATATGTCCTTTGTCTTTGTGTGGCATTTATGTCTTTTTTGTAATCATTACTATCATCCCTGCTGCAGTTTTTATTTAAAAAAACCCAAACTTTTGAAGCCCACTAAACTACGTCAGTTCTAAAGATTGATCAGTACTAGTTGATGAAAATAAACCAGTAGATTTGGGTTAGAATTATTTGAAAATCCATGGCCATACCCTGTAAGAGTCTTATAAGAATTCTTTGAATTCTTGGAATTCTGGACTAAAATGTTTATTATTTATGGTCTGTTACTAGATGATAACAAAAGAAAAGAATGTTGTAGCAGAATGAAGTGTTGCATAACACACACTGCAGCTACACAAGTACTTTCTACTGTCTCTGTCTGAACAGACTGCTTTAACCTGTAGTGTGTTGGAGTGAGGAGACATGAGCCTTTTACATAAGTACCTGCAACATTTTTAGTTTTCCATGGGTCTTCATATGTTTGCTCATTTTACACATGAAACCAGTCAGAGCAGTAGAAATATACCTTCAGTTACTCTTACCAAAGTTTATTTTATCTTTGTCTTTTCTTTCTCAGAGCTAACATAATATCCACTATAAGACATTTATTTTCTGTAATAACTCCTTTGTTCAATCACACCTCAACAAAGTGTTTCGGTAAGGCTGATAGTCAAAACTGGGAAACCTCAGGGGATTTTTCACAAATTTCAAATTCTTGAAATACAGTGTTCTAATAAAAAACTGCTGATCTTACAACAGATGTAATGATCACAGTGATTTGTAGTCAAATTCTTAGAAATGTCAGTGAGATTTGGTCTCATTTCCTCTTATGACTCTTCAAAGACTCGCAAGCAGCTTATGGTGTGATTTTTTTTTTTTGTAGGTCATGTTTACTTATTCCAGTTTTGTGCTACTGATTTAGGATTTTTAAATTCAGCAATCAAATATGGCCAGTTTCAATATATTCCAAATATTTTTCCAGTATGTTTTAAAATCATCAGTGGTTGTCAATACATGTGATGGTTCCTACATGGTTGGGTCTCAGTAGCTCTGCTACAAGTTAATCACAGAATGGGTCAGGTTGGAAAGGACCACAGTGGGTCCTCTGGTCCAGCCTCCCTGCTCAAGCAGGGCCATCCCAGCACACATGGCACAGAATTGCATCCGGATGGTTCTTGAATATCTCCAGTGAGGAAGACTCCACATCATCTCTGGGCAACCTGTTCCAGTGCACAGTCACACACACAGTAAAGTTTTTCCTCTTACTCAGGTGGAACTTCCTGTGTGTCAGTTTCTGCCCGTTGCCTCTCATCCTATTGCTTGACACCACTGAGAAGAACCTGGCTGCCTCCTCTTGACACCCTCCCTTCAGATTCTTATAGACATTGATGAGGTCCCCTGTCAGTCGTCTCTTCTTGAGGCTGAACAGACCCAACTCCCTCAGCCTTTCCTCGTAGGATAGATGCTCCAGTCCCCTAATCACCTTCATAGCCCTCCTAGGCCTGCTCCAGGAGGGAGCATTACATGTCTCCCTTGTCCTGAGGAGCCCAGAACTGGACACACCGCTCAGATGTGTCCTCACAGGGCTGAGTAGAGGGACAGGATCACCTCCCTCAACCTGCTGGCAATGCTTTTCCTGATGCACCCCAGGATACCATTGGCTTTCTTGGCCCCAAGGGCACATTGCTTGCTCATGAACAGCTAGTTGTCCATGAGGATCCCCAGGTCCTTCTCCACAGAGCGGATTTCCAGCAGGTCAACCCCCAGCCTGTCCTGGTGCTGGGGGTTGTTCCCCTCAAGGTGTAGGACTCTGCACTGGCTTTTGTTGTATTTCTCTGCCCCTCTCTCCAACCTGTCAGGGTCTTTCTGAAGGGGTGTACATCCTCTGGGCTATCAGCCGCTCCTCCCAGCTTTGTGTCATCAGTGAACTTGTTGAGGCAGCCTCTACCCCTTCATCCAAGTTAAACAATACTGAGCCCACTATTGAACCTTGGGGGACACCACTAGTGACAGGCCTCCTGTAACTTGTCACAGAAAATATTTTGAGAAATTGGTCAGACACTGAAGCAGCACACCCCTTCTGTTGTATCTTACAGGGTGATCTTACTATTAACCCACAGAGTAGGACTGTCATTAAAAATGATTTCTTTCACGGGGACAGCTGTCCCACCAAGGCGTTGAACAGTGGTGGGAGGCGTAGGCTGTTGCTGGCCTGGTTGGAGTTACATGCCTATGCTTTCAAACTGCCAGCATCCCACCACTTGTTTACATGACTCCAGAAAGAAATGTAGGAAAGAACTGTGCAGTCAGGATCCTGGCCTGCAGCAACCCTCTCTCCCATTGATTTAGAAAGGTCAGGGTAGACAAACAAATAATTTTATGTTCCAGGAAGAAGAAATAAAAGCAGCACAAAGGAATCAGATATCTGGGGAAAAAAATTACTTCGTTTGAAAAGACATCCAGTATCGTAGCCATTAGACATAGTCCAGGCATGCAATAATAAGAAAAAAAAAGGATATATAGATCAGAAAACATGCAGAAAACACAGTTCAGGAGTACAAAACAAATGTTGATGGAAAAATATGCACCAGCAGATTTGCATTAGTAGCATAAAACAACTCCAGTTTTGCTATGCTGCCTAGATCTTAGTAATAACCTTTGTGGAATACTACTCCCACAGTAACATTTATTTTTAATTTTCTAAATACTTCACACTCTTTCAATTCCTGAGTCAGTTGAATGTCTTATTGAAAACACATATGCTAGAGAAAGAATTTCTCATCTTCAGATGCTACTGTATATTTTTAATTGATATAAACATTTAAAAGAGTAAGAGTAGGAATTACAGCAAGTCGGAACAATGCCATATGAAAATAGAGAGTACTTGGGAGATTTTTTGGGGGAGTGCATGTGACCTAATGGATCATTCTTCCATGTGGGAAAGTGTAGCGTCAGGAAAGTAAAGTTTCAGCTGTGACCCTGAGGTGCAGTCCTGTTGCAAGAGTGAAGGTCAGTGGTTTCAGGGCAGATTGTCAGATCCCATCACAAATATAGAGGACAGTGCTAACAGTAGCACTGTGATTCCTGGATTGTTTTGACCAGAAAACATTAGCCTTAATTGATGCTACTGTCAAGTGGATGAGTATTATTGGCAGATAAATCAGGTAGTTCCCTAGACTTTTTGTTGTAATCCAAACTTGACCAAAAGTTCGGATTACAGATCTGGTTTCAGTGCTTTTATCCCTCTGTGATGTCTGTGGTCGCCTCGCATTGCCTGTATGTTGGAGATTATTTTGCTGCCATCCATCTGTAATCAACAGTATGTATGAAATCTTTAACAAACATTGTGTGTCTTGTTCATCTTTATTTCAAGTCATAAGCTGTTGGGGTTTGGGTTTGGGTTTTTTTTTGTTTTTGTTTTTTCCTGCCTTTGTTCCCCTACCTCATCCTTTCCTGCAGCAGGAGTAGCTCCTCTAGAGTGGGGGTTAAGCTCTTTGTTTTTTCCAGTTAGAGCGGTGCTGTTTCTGCATTGTTAGCTTCATGGTTGTGATGAAAGACTGATTTAGAAGAGTCAGGTGTTAGGAGAGTGTTCAAAAGACCATAATTCAGAAATGTGTTTCCACTCCAAACTCCTCAACAGGAAATACGGGCTTTTCCATGTTTGTGTAGGCAGTGCGAGAACCCCCATGTTATGAGAAGTCATCCCGTGCATAGGAAACTTCACCACAACGTACCCAGCGTGTTTCTTGTGAGGAGGGTAAAGGTTAGTTTGGGGTAAAGACTGTTTGTAAGCTGTTTCTGCTGGTAAAATGACGGAGGGGGCTGAGAGGGTTGCACTTCAAACTCTTGCTCTATAGCAAGACTCATCATTTTCTAGGGCGTTGTGCCATGTTCAACTTGATGAAAGCTGTTCTGAAAAGTGAAACAGAGCTGTGCTTTTTCCTTGTTGGTTATCAGATGTGTGTGCTACAAATGTTCACTTCCACCCCTGGGTGTGTGTATTTTTGTAGTCATAGAAGTACTGAAGAAATAGAAATACTGTGATGACAAGTGAAATTAAAGCAGTATCTCATTAAGAAGAATGCTAATTGTATTTCATTTGTGAATACAGACAAATAGTCTTAATTTGCACAAGGAATTAAGTGGCCTAAATTGCAGTTTTCTATAGAAAGTACTTAAATATATTAAAGAGGTAAAATTAGGTTTTTAGATTAATTGAGTTTGCTGAAGTTCCTAGTGGGGAAGGACCAAGAAAAAATTCTGTGACTTATGTATTTATCTGTAAGTAAGTGGGATCTGTGGACGGGAAAGCAAAGAGAAAGAAACCTACTTTCTGATGCAGAAATGTCTTTTTATCTAAGTATCGCTGAAAGGTTGCATTTGGGGATTTCCACACTGCACAAATACATTCATTGTATCTTGTGGTAGTTGATTTCATTTTTTTGTGAAAGAATTTTCCCTGTTCTTGCTGAGGTTACCTACTTGCTCAGAATGCTCAGGTGGGCTTCAGAGAGTGACAAGATTCTTCAGGCCAAACTTCATTGTCCTTGATAATCAAGATTCTGGTGAGTGGGAGAGTGGGACGTTAAACCAGCTTGTGAAGGACACCTGGACTTAAGAAGTAGACTGAGAGGGGAAATACAGCCTCTTTGTGGAGCTGAAAAATTAGCACCTGCTGAGTATGTTTTTGGTGGGGAAGTAACGTCAGTGGGAGGCAAGGGTTCATATTGAATGGTGGCATCACTTGTTTTCTTTTGCCTTCCCATGGACATAGTAAGAGGGATGACCTAGATTATGGAGTGAGTGGACTGAAACTCTGTTACACTGTCAACCTATGGATCTGCAGTAGACAGTCTGTGTTACTGCCCCCACAAGTTTGGCTGGAAGGATCTGACTCGAGGTGTCACGGCCTTCATTTTTCCTGTTTTGCTCTGTGCGAGATTCAGGACGTTCACTCTCTCATTAAAGGAGAGAGAACAGCAAAGTGCATGTCGGACTGTGAAAAAACCAGCTCTTAATCTTAACTGGTCTTAGCAGGCTTTTGCTGGAAACTGCTGTCCTTTGAGCTGATATTTTGCTCTTGGGTTGCCTCTGCAGCCAGTAGTGATAGGGTTGATCCACGCCCTCACCTCAGATCCTTTCATGGTTGATAAAATCCTTGCATTTTCTTTGAAATAGCTGTTGGAGGTGGGTTGCTGGAATTACTGAAAAATTGAGTTTGAGCCAAGATGGCAAATTTTGTTTCACTACCAAGGTTTTCTATCATTGGAGGTAATAAACAAACAATAAAAATTCACTGTATGCTAGTTATACTAGAGATGGTGCTCTTACATGAAAGGCAACATAATCATAACTTACCATAGTCTGGCATTTCACCCTTTCCATTATTTTGTCCATATTGATTACCGTAAATAGGATGTTAGTTGAAAATCTGGCCATGCTGCAAGTCCAAAATACTGTTTTAGGCAGTATTCACTTTCACTTTTTTGTGTGTTGTTAAAACATTTTCAATCAGAGAAACTTTTTATTAAGATGTTATTTGAAGAATGCAGTTGGCTGAAGGAGTCCTTGATGTTTCCAAATGGATTTTTCAGGAAGAGAAACCCTAATTTGAAAGGTTCAGGGAATACACCTTGCAGTCTGGAGGGTCAAGAGAGTTTTAAAAGTAATTACAGTTCAGCAAGTACCCCGAAACTACTTTTTCACTCCCTCTTGGAGATGATGGTAAATGTTTAGTAGGATTACATCCCCCTTTTTTCTTTCCTCTTTTTTTTTAAGCATTAAAGAAACTGTCAGACTCTCCCTTTTTCTCCATTATTTTCTTCATGTCAATGTATCAATAACATTTAGCCTTCCCCTGCTGTTGCATTTTCTGCTTTGGCATGCCAGTCAATAACGGGAGTATCCTCTTTCTCCTGCTTGTTGATGTGTGAATGGGAAAAAACCTGTTTCTTACAGTTTGATCTCACCTGACACGTTTGTTTCAAGGGGTAGTTTGGCAGAGGTTTTGTGGGTTTTTTTCCAAAAAGATAACAGACCAAAGCATTTTGCTAAAACAATTGATGAGATAAGGAGAATATTAGCTTGTAGTTGTACAAGCTAATCATCCAGGGTTTATTCTAGGGCAGAGATAATCATAGTTTTTGCTCGAGATGTTGCAAGCAGTCAAGAGTGAGACCAAATGTCTCCAGGTTTCAAGCCTACAGGACACGAGACCATGCAGCTGAGCAGGGTGGCATTTGCTTCCCACAGCCAGCTGACAGGACTGAGGGTAGCAGGGCGGAAGTGGCATCTGATGAAGAGCTCTTCTTCTGCTCATGTGTTTTTGTGCTAATAGAGCACCAAATAAACATTCACATAACAGAAGGGACCCTTGTTCAAAAGCCTTTTCTGAACTGTGGACATGGCCATTATTGGTATTGGAGGTCAACAACAGCTTCGGATGTTGCTCTTGAAAATTGAGCTTGCAGCAAAACTTCACGAAGTGCAAAGCTACATGTATTGCCAGCATCCACTGTCTGCAGTAATAGTAAGGGAAAGTCAAAAGCTACATGTAGATGCATCGTGCCCATCTTCAGGATAGTTTGCCTGGACATGAATTACATCAGCCTTTGGGATTGTTGGCTGCAGGAGTGGCACCAGTTCATTACTATCCATTAAGGTACCATCTTGGGAAACTATCTGGTGTGTTAATACTGCCTTTAATTTGTTAGGAGTCCTATCTCCATTGATTTTTATCAAAAACGTGATTATAAAGTTGCAGTTGTTAAAAGGGTTGTAATTCAAGCAAATGATCAGAGCAGCTGTTGCTTGTGTCTGTCAGTCCATGCAGTGAGTAGAGGGAACTAACTCATCCCTACCTGAGCAAGCACAACTGTGGGAGGGATCCAGTTTGCCCAGATGCAGCATCAGGCCTAATCTAGTCATCTAAATTCTTTCTATAATTAGAGAAAGAGAGGTAGCTTCATGAGGTGACTCATCCCTCCTACCTTGGAAAATGATGACTCATTCGCTGGAGGTGCCTGTGTCTCACCATTGACTATATGGAGAACCTGGGCAGTGAGCTGAGATCAGATACCTGCCTCCTTTGTAGTTTAGGTGAAATAAAATCCTTTCTGTAAGTGGTAAGAGCTCATACCTAAGTTCTTAAGCAGTGTGGGGTAATTGATAGGGCTGGCGATTAAATCAAGAAGCTCAGACTGGGCTTCCCCATCTCTTCTGTTCTAGTATGGCATAGATGGGATGTCTTAAAAGACATATCCTGTTAATGCAAGTGTACTTGAATGAGGTGGTAGCACTAGCAAATTCAAACCTTCAGTTAACCTGTAGTAAATTTAAAAATAATTCATTTTTCCTGTTTGCTTGTTGCCAGCTGTTTATAGAAGCCTCCCTTGCATGGTAATTTTACCCAATGGAGAAAGATCCCTACATCCTAATCTTTGGAACTTCTGTGTTTTGACACAGGATTTTTTCTCCTGACAGTGGCAATTACAACTCTTGCAAACAACAAAATTTTGAAAGTTTAACTGTAGAAAAGCAAGTATAGTAGGAAATGCTGTCTCATATTCAATGTATCGTATACATTCATTTTTCTTAATAGCCCCAAGCTTTTCAGTAAACATGTTAACATATGTTACCATCAGCTATTCTACCCACTCACCAAATGCTGACCTGAAGTCAGTCCTTTTCAGCAGAAGTTTATTTCTTTGTATTCCTACTCTAACTGGTTATTGCTATGACTAGTACTGGGTGAGGTCCAGTAGAGGATTATACTGTTTTTCTATATTCAGTAAATTTTATTGTGAGCGCTGCTAATTGGAAATAAAATCTGCAGTTAGTCTGAGAATGGTACCTGCCCATTGGTTGTGATTTATGCAGTATAAAAGGATTGATAATTAATGCTGATTATTTTGTTGGTTTTTTAGATGTGGATTTAACTGATGTTGATACACAAAATTCCTCCACACATGAGGAAAAGAGCTTTCTGTAAGTATGATCCATGTAAGTAAATTGAAAATGTATGATTAGGTGAGAAATTAATATTGCAACTTAAATGAATAGTTAGAGAGCATTAAAAAATTACTAAGCTCAATAATATTTAAATAGAAATAGCTTCAAAACAAATTAAACACCTGACTCTATTTTAACTGCACAAGGATTGACCCTTTTTAAAGATGTCAACAACTAAAGATTGTAGCTAGAAAAACCAGCAGGACTCTTTAACCTAATTGCTGTCTGACTTGTACCTAAGTGAACATGTTAGTTACTCTCTAATAAGGTATACGTATGTTTGGGGGAAGGGGCTGTGGCATTCTGTGTAAATCTCTGCAAGCACATCTTGTGGGTCTTTCTTCAGGCAGTTATGTTTAATGGACTTACAGACTGTTAAACATCTCATTGTATAAAGAACAAACCAAGGAAAACCCATTGCCACAAGAAGGGTAAAAAATCAGAAGAATGGAAAGACTTGGAAACTGGCAAAGAATTTTGATGGAAGTTTTGTTTGACCAAATATTAGGACATTCTACACTATTTGAGAAAGTCTGGTGATTCGCTAGCCACTTAAGCACTTAAACATTGTTAAATAAGAGAAGCTTTTTTACTGTGTATGATCCAGCCTCCGAATAACCAGGTTGGCCAGAGAGGTACATTCTTGTCCAAAACCAACTGGATGCAGTCCTGAACAACTTCCTCTAGGTGACCCTGCTTTTGAGCAGGGGAGTTGGATTAGATGTTGTCCAGAGTTTATCCAACCTCAACTATTCTGTGATTCTGTATGAAGTGGTAAACTGCCTGCTTTAATTTTTGGCTGTCAGAAATTAAAACTATAATGCGGAGTGTTGTTTCATACATTGTCACTGAGTCTCAAAGCTTTTGGGGATGGGATGTTCAGAGCTCTCAATTTCTGCTTGTTTCACTCAAGAATTCATTTTTTTTCCTATTTGGAATTGACTTATGACAGTTCTGAGTGGCAGCAGATTGGCCTGTCTGGTAGATGCAGCCCAAATTCCTTCCTTCCTAGAATGAGGTCATTTAGAATCTCATTCCTAGACTAACATAGATGTCTAGGGTTGTGTTCAGTTAAGTTGTCTTAAATGCTTAACTTGCATTTGAATTTTAGATGCCCAGTGAAGCAGTGCTAGTTAAGATGATGTTAGAGTTCCCTGTGGAGAAAAGGAAATTCTTTTGGAGTCCTCCAGAGGGAGATGCTGACTAGTTAAATTCAGAGACTTAAGTTAGGCAGGTTAAATGTTCTTTTGGAGGTCTTCAGATGGGTTTGAAGTGCCTTTTAAAAACACAGGTATAAGCTAGGTGCTTTATTTAATTAGAATGCATCTTGCTCATTGTTAGGTCCGTCAACCTAAAAGATAAATATTCTTTCATTTTGCAGTACGGTTCAAATGCTTTGTAAAATGAATGAGGGGCTGCTGTGAAGGTATTAGTCACTGTATTACTATCTTTCAGGTTTATCAGATTTTACTCCTCACTTCCTAAATTAATGGTGATTGTCATAATACTGTGAAACAAATAAAAATGTTCCATGACCGAAGTGCTAACGTGGCTGATTGAAGGAACACTGAAATTTATCAGCCAAGCCGAAAACACCACATTTAAAATCATAACCATTTTTTCTGTAGGTTGTGTGTTTCTTTCCTACTGTAACGTTTCACTTCATAGGCATTGTGAGGGAAGAGCAACTGTCATGGATGTCTGTAGACCAAGAAAGTATAGGGTAAAGCACCGATGCTGCCATGTGCCACGTCAGCAAACATCCCCTTTTGCTTTTTCTTTCCACCACCATCCCAGAATTTCAACCTCTCTCTGGCCCAGTAGGTTTTATTTACAGTTTTCATTATCCCTTTCTCATGGCAGTAGAGCCTAGAACAACACAGTGTGCTGACACTAACAACATTTCCTGCCCTTTTGTTCTGTGCTCTGCCAACCCATTGTCCCTTTGTCCTTATCCCTTGTCCTTCCTCTGCAGGCAGAGGCCCCATCTGATGAATTTACTTGTGCTCTCCAAGGGTTATGAAAGCCAGGAAACTTCATTAAGAATGGTTTAATAACTTAGACAAAGGAGAAGAGCAGCTGGTCCGTTAACAAGTCTCTCTCAAGCTCCATTCTCTGACAGAAGAGCCTTTCTTGCACGTGGCACAGTTTTGAACAATTTATTGTAAAATGTTACAAATGTACAGATGTACAGTTCATGCAAATGGAGTTACTGTGTATTGGATTTGCCTTGAGCATTTTATTTGAATGACCCGAGGCGATCTTATGGCAATAGGTTTGCTGCTGTTGAAAAGAACAGTAGCTGATAGTGGCCTAAAATTTTAGTGTTTGTTTTTGCTCTGTCTGTTGTTTAGTGTGGTAATGTTAGAGGAATAGCAGTTGGAGACAACCTGCTGCACTCTGCTACTCTGTGAGACAAACATCAGTAAAGCCAAGCAGCGAGAAAAGAAAGGCTCTTCATGAGAAAATGACAGCGAGAGAACACAGTCCCCGCCATGGTGCAAAATCCCGCACTGTGCAACGGGCCTCCACCATTGATGTCACCTCTGACATGCTCGGCCTGTCTCTAACAGGTTGGTACCTTCATGTCAGCTGTTCCTCTGTTGTTGCTCCTTTCAGGATCTACCTTGTACTAATGTTGGGGTTTTTCTTTTAATTGCTAGAAGATTCAGATGTGTTTGGTTATGTGGAGGTGGTGAGATAAAGGAATTATGCTAAGAAATTTTAAAATCTTGAACTTGCCATTTTTAAAATAGACAAAGCATTAAAATTGGAGAGGGGATTAAAAAGAGAAATTAAACTAGATTTTGTGCAGTTATGTTTATCAGTCAAAAATAACCAGTGGGGATAAAATAACAAAATAATGTCAAGGTCTAGGAAGAGTCTTGGCAACCTCCTTGTTTGACATTGTATAAAATTTTCGAGAGAGTTCAGGGAGCTGAGACTTATCTCCCTCATCTTTTATGATTAGTAAATTAGGATTGTAACCCTCAGAGGCTTTCTTTCATTAGTGATAGAAACAGATACTTTCAGACCTCTTCCTAGTAACTACTACAGAGGAGATGTATCTGATTTAATAACTTGGAGTTAATAGTGGCTTTAATCCTATTGTTTTCTGCTGATATTAAATGTTTAATATTCCCATATTGCATATAATCTTGCATGAATTTACACATTTTAATATGTTTTATAAACTGAGATCGTTCCAGGTTTTCCAAGTAGTTTTTAGATACCAAGGATTACAGAATAAATATTTTAGATACCGCTTATGGCTCCCTGGATTAAATTTTTTTTTTCTATAAAATTTAATTTCTTTCTCTGTATGATTGCAACTTCAGGAAAGAATTCAGATGACAGTGATGTTTGGCTAATCTTGTGTTAATTTTTCTGCTTTACAGGAAACATTCAGGACCCAGATGAACCGATTTTAGAGTTCAGTTTAGGTAGGCTTATTGATTTTTATGCTCATTTTGCTGATGCATGCTGTTGAACATGTGTGCTGGTTTTTAATTGTTGATTTTGAAGTACCTTTCATATAGTAAGGTTTGCAACTTTACTGTGATTTTTATGGAGTTGTGGTACAGTTTTTGTGCTGCCTGTACAGCATCTTTTGTTAAGCAACAAACAGTTTGATTTTGTGATGTTTTTAAAAGTCTGTAATTAAAAAATCTGTCCTGTAAAATTTTAAATGTTTACTATGTGAATGTTTACTTTGTTTATATGAAGATACAGTGAAACTGTCTCCACTGTCAGTGTATCAGCAGCTCAGGTCTTCAAGCAAACTGAAGATTTGCTGGAAACACCATTTTAGGGCAGAATGTTTTCTAAGAATTACCAGCTATGACACATACTTTCTTTCCTGTGGTCTTTGCTGTCAAGTGTGAGATGCAGAAGTGACCTAAATTCTGAGATAGTTAAATTTGGACAAGAAGCTTGTGCATTGACTCACCTTACTTGAAGAATAAGTGGAAAATATATTTGTCATGAAAATTCAGTCCACATTTTCAACTGCAGCATGGTTTTCTTGGCTTAATAGTGGACTTATATTTGGAAGGTTATGCTCTTACAGCATGTTTGAAACGAAAAATTAGAAAATTTTCTCAGATATGTGTAACTCTGTTATGAATAATAATCTTAACAAGCATTCTCAGAGCTGAATAAGGTACTTTAAATATTTTCAAATAAATTGCAAATATCTAGAACTGCAAAGCTATTTAGGTAAATTTCAGAATTAACTGCCTGCATGTAGCTGAAGCAGAGTTGGACCACACCTCTTGTGCTAGTATCTAGCTAGATAGACTTTGTCTCTGAAGTGTAATGTAATTGTGTAGAGTCACTCATTGAAATTTTTGTTAGTCGTTTCCTAGTCACCATAATCCCTTCCCAGCAGTTAAACTCATAGTAACATTTCAGAGGAAATAAATTACTGACATTTACAATTATGAGCTACTTTTCCTCATAGTAGTGCTGCTTGATCAATGTTCAGGTGCTTCTGTCTGTTCTCCATGGGCAAATGCCGTTTGGTAATGGGCTTAATGGAGGGTGACTTCAAATCAAATGCAGCCACACTCCTGAGATTCCAGAGGAAAACCTATGCATGGACATGGTTATAATGAGCTGTGCCAGGAGGGTGGATGGGCAGGGGTTAGAAGAGAACAAGTTTAAGTTGCAGCTCTTGGAACTTGGAGCCTGACTGATCAGATTGCACGTTTACTGTTTGCATGCACAAAGGTGAGTGGTGGTAGAACGAATATTTAAACCCTTCATTGTTTCATTGCTCAGGGTATATAAAATGCTTTTATAAATATATAGAGTCTTACAGCAATAGGATAAGGATCCTGAATCTAAACTTATTTGTCTGTTGCATACCCAAAGCTTGCAGTGAGCTGCTAACTCCATCGCTGGATCGAAAACCAAATAGTTTTGTAGCAGTGAGTGTAACTACACCGCCCCAGGCGTTCTGGACGAAGCATGCACAGACAGAAATTATTGAGGTAAGTGGTGAGGTACTCCTGGATTAGATTTAAAATTGAAGCTAACACAGGAAGCATTTCTTCCTGACAAATATCACCTTGCATTAATTTTTGGCTTTTTGTTTATGATTACAGGGAACAAGTAATCCTATCTTTCTAAGCAGCATTGCCTTTTTCCAAGACTCTCTTATCAATCAAATGACACAAATCAAACTCTCCGTCTACGATGTCAAAGATAGATCTCAGGGAACAGTAAGTTTTTTTTATTCTGTTGCCTGCCCAGTCAGTGTGGAGCAAGGAAATGAGAGGCAAGGAGGTAAAACTAGTAACTTTTGTGGAAGAAAGCAAAGGGATAGCAGCACTGACCATACAGAAAACAAGATGGATAGGGAAAGGAGGAGCAAATACCGTGAGATGGACTTGGCAAAGTGGGGAGCATTGCCAGTTTTCTCAAATAAGGCTTGTCTGCATCGAGTTTGGGAACCTTGGATTTAAATTGAAAAGGTCCTGTCATTTGTTCTCTTATGTTGTGGACATCTTTACTGATCTAGATAATGGAAAGGATCCAGTAACCCTAACTGAGGCTTCTAGCCTGTGCCAAAATGCCATTATGAAACTGTCCTTTTGAACAGAGCTGCTAAATTCCAGAAATCACCCTGCCCTGATACTTTAGTGATTTTGTTCAGGACTAAGATTTGTTCCCTTACTGAAAAAAGTTTAAGTGACAGCACTCCCATGTTACTACTTGGTTCTGTGGGCAACTGAGGCCATTTATTCTCAGACTGTTCAGAATACTGTTTCAGGCCTCACCTGACTGCTCTTCTGTGGCCTCCAGGGACAGCAGAGCTATCTCTCTCTGTCCAGTGCTTCATGGGGAGGCTCTGGGGAAAATGAATACCTCCAGAGGAGGTAGTTTCATCAGGAGGAGCTGTGTTTGGGTCAGGGAGGGACTGTGAAGTGTTCACCAAGTCAGTCTGAGCCCTGTTCAGTCATTGCTTTCAGTGTTGCTGTAATGCTGGGCCTAAGCTTGTATATATTAGAGTGCCTCTGCTCATATCGTATAGAAAGAAAAATACTTAAAGTCCTCCAGTATAAAAAGGATTTTTATTAATTACCAAATTTATGAAATTTTAAGGGTTTTTAATTAGTTATGTGTCAGCATGTATAATCTTACTCTTTTTCTTGGAGTTTTGTGCCTAATAATTTTATTTTGGGCCTAAGTGCTGTGGAGAAAGCCTTTGTTTATAGTGAAGGTAAATAATTACAGTTCTGGAATTTTTTTTCTTTCAGATGTATTTATTGGGTTCCGGGACGTTCACTGTAAAAGATCTTCTTCAGGAGAAGTATCACAGGTTGCACATAACACTAAGGTTTGTAATGTTCTTCTCCATTTAGGAATTAATTCTTAATTCTTGAAAACATGCCTAAGATGTGATGAAAACCTTTTCTTTGGTTAGGTTTTTAGTTCCAGGCCACTATTACAGAAAAACTAGTTTATATTGCATAATAATTGAAACATGCAGAACAAGATCTTTCTAGTGTGGTGAGTAGTGGTAGATATTGGTTCTCTTGGTTCTACAAGTCAAGAAAGTATTGTCAAGACCAACTTAATGTTTGTGCATTTCCTTCTATCACCTCAGTGTTTGACTCCATGAAGAGTGGCGGAATATTTTTTTAACTGTACTGATGTATAAAGAGCCTCTGATGGGAAGAATGAAACCCATTGAAGTAGTTACCTTAATTGTTTGGAATACCTTGGCTTAGATAAAGCATAGAATAATAGAACCACACAATGGTTTGGGTTGGAAGGGACCTTAAAGACCATCTAGTTCCACTCCACTGCCATGGGCAGGTACACCTTCCACTAGACCAGGTAGCTCAAAGCCTCATCCAGCCTGGCCTTGAGCACTTCCACAGATGGGACATCCACAACTTCTCTGGGCAACTTGTTCCCAGTGTCTCAACATAGTGAAGAATTTCTTCCTAATTTCAAATCTAAATCTACCTTCTTTCAGTTTAAAGTGAAATCTAGGCTCTATTTACTATTTCAAGACCTACTTGTTGCTAAATTGCATATTTGTTGCTAAATAGTGTATTTATCAATATAATGCACTAAGAATAGGAGGAATCAGAGTATATCATCATTGATTGATGTTTTTTTCTAGTTTAATTCACACAGGAAACTTTTGAGGAAAGAGCATGACTCAAGGGGGAATGAAAAAGAGGGGGTGAGTCTAATACCAGTCCTTAAGGCAGTCATTCTAATCATAGGAGTCAAACCACACTCTGGAAAGCCAGTATGGGACAAAGTTGGGGATTGGAGAAGAATTAATAAGGCAAAGTAAAATTAAGAAAAGAGAGCTCTGATGTGTAAATGCACATTACAGTAGTTGGTGTTGAAAGTAGGACAGGCATCCCTGTCAGAGAAGGTAAGGGTAAGTCAGCTGAAGGAGGAAAGCATAACCAAAAACACAAAGGAAGACTGTTGGTAGTATTGGCATAAGCAGCACTAGAAACCATGACTGTGATAAACTTGAGGAAATTTCTTAGCCCAGACACCACTAAGAAAATATGGGCAAAGCATTTTATGCTATGAGAAGAAATGGGTAAGGCTTTTGGCTTTTCCACAGTGTGTTATAAAGAAAGCAAATTACATGATTTCACAATGGGAGTAGATGAGGGAAATGAGTCAGAAAAGGCACCAAAAGTATGACATTGATGCTGGATAAAATAATTTATCATAGGTATGAAGGTGAGGGTGTTTTGAGGGAGATGAATGTGATTGCAGGAATTTCATACTAGTGTGTTACACATGGTTCTTAAGTTGAAAATGGACTTTATTAAACTGTCTTGTTTTGATATCAGGTATATTCTGATTATCTAAATGTGTGAATGCATGCGTTTCTTTCCATTGCCATGTTACCCTCAGATGTGTAAGCTGGGCACAGTGCAATGTCTGTAAAAATGCTGTATGATTTGAATACTTGAACCTTTTCTTGTAGTCACGCTGTGTGCCTTTTTCTTTTGCCTCCCCAGTACTGTGTGTTCCAGCAACTTCTGGTTTTTTGTTTCAGCATATTTTGACATGTAAATGACAATGTTAAAATACCACTTAGACTCTATCTCAAAATAATAACATAATGTCTCTGCCAAAATTACTCTGTCACAGGTGAGACAGAATAAATGACATCCATGATAGATCTGGGTACTGGTGTGTGTATATTAAACCCAGCAAGATTACGGCTTTTGCCCTGCTTTTCTCTGTCTCTGACTCACTCACTTTTCTTGCTGCCCATTCACTAATGTGTGCATATGTTGTCAGCTGCCCACCCCAGCAGGGAGATGGCTGCTGCTCTGGGAAAGTGGGACAGAAAGTTGTGTCAGTTCCTGCTGTGCAGCTGCCCAGCTGTTAGTAACCTGTCTCAGCAGTTAGTGGCCAGATCCCTGGGGATCTCTAGTAGTTGTTTCCATGCAACTCCCTGATGGCCAGGATCCTTCTCTGCCTCAAGGATCTTACCTTCATTGAGAATGTTCACGTTCTTCTTTCCTAGACCACATATTTTCAGGATCCTTTATTGCATCTGTTTTCCTTTCTGGAATATCAGGTTCCCAGTTTTCCCAATCTAAATAGTTTATCTGCAGAAGCACAAGATGTGATTGGCCTCCTAACTGGTGACCTTGTCTGGCCGAGGTAGATTTGAGATGTACTACTTCTGTTTAGTCCATGTATAATCAAAATTTACCCATTTCAACTCTACTAGTTGGAGTTAAACTGTACAAATGAGAGTTGAAAGTTTGGTTTCAGACATTGAAACGCACAGGCAACACACAAGTGTGCATGGACATCCAATTATCTGCTCCACAATTTAAGCTGCTTTTGCCTAATTGTAAAATCTGAGCTCTTTCTGGTTTTACAGGAGCATTGAAACATGTGCATGGTTTTAGGTTGCCTTCAACTGGGAGTTCTGTACAGCATCCCTGCAGAATGAGAGGATTGTTCTCCTGTTGGAATAACCCATTATAAAATTATGCTGAATGAAGCTGAAAAGCTTCCTATTTAAAATGTTCATTAAATTTGAAGATTAGTAGCCTTTTATAAGTGTTCCCTTGTTGATAAACAGGTCCACCTCCAAAAAAATCTCAACGCAGAGTATTTGTTGCAGGTCGGCTGAAAGTGACCGTGTAGGTAACATCACAGTTATTGGATGGCAAATGGAGGAAAAATCTGACCAAAGGCCTCCAGTGACAAGATCACCTGATACAATTAATGGAAGGGTGAGTATGAGCATTTTGTCAAATACAGAAGAGTGCAACCTTATTGCCAGCATTGAAATAAGCTAGGTTGGCATCTGCTGTCAACTTTCCTGTCCATCTTATTATTTAGTAGTGGTTTACATTTTCAAAGTCCTGTAAAAAGCAGCCTAGTGATTTTGAAGCCATTTTGTGTTTTGCAGAACTCTTGGGGTGCTCATGTTTTGGGTAAAGTCTTGAGGCAAATTTTCTTTTACAATGATTAAGCTTTCTCTTCAAGTGCTCATGTCCTTCATCAGAAGAGGCTCATGGTATTGTTACATGTTACTTGATTGCTGGATGTATTTTTTTTCTCATCCCCAAATATTTATTTGAGAGCAGATATTTGCAGCACTCTCTAAACCTAGACATATGTTAATTCTGTAAACCTTGTGTTCTGAGTATCTTGGTGATAATTGCAGTGGTATCTATGTATTACAGTTACGGTGTGGATTAGTATCACTTCGTATCCATCCAGACCTGTAGGTACCACATACTGATGCAGTACCTTTAAGGACTCTGGAGCTGTGCTGAAAGAGAGTAGTTGAATGGCTGGGTGAAAATCTATGGCATTTTGAACTGTGCAGTACAAGTAAATAAAAACGCTTAGGATTTATTATTTCAGCCATCAGTATTTTTTGTCCACAGTAAACATATTTTGAATATTTATTTAAAGCACATGTTGTGTCAAATATTTCTTTGAAGTCTATGTGATAGGGTTATCACTACATATTGCCCAGGCACTGAGATTTTATTCTTTACTATTTCTGGTTTGTTTCTTTTTGTTTTGTTTAGACTGTTTTGCCAGTTGATGAAAGTTTAACAGAATCTTTAGGAATCAGATCCAAATATGCTTCACTAAGGAAAGATGCACTACTGAAATCTGGTAAGCTGCTGTGGGCTATAACAAGTAAGCTTTAGGCATCAAAAAGCTCATCTTTCCCTGTCTGCCTTTGGCCCCAGGGCATTTCAGCAGATGTTTCATTTGAATAGGATCAAGTTGCTGATTGAGCAGTCCTCTCAGGGTCATACAAGAATAAATTATTTTATCATTTGGACTATTTTTTATTGTAAAAACAACAGAAGCAAACATTTGCCAGTAAGTTGACTGTAAGCGACCATTGGGGATGAGGAGAGAGACAGAGGAAAGGAAGTTGTTTTAAAAAAATAGTCTTGCAGAAAGATTAGTTTTCCAGCAAATGATTGCATGAGAGGAAAATGCATGGTACATAGATGAAAAAGAAATATTTTAAAAATTGAGTATGTATTTCATTTGTTTAATTTCCTTACCAGTGTTTTAAGTCATTTGGAGTGGAGGCTTTTCCTGCAAACACTAGGGTAGTGGTCATTGCAGAATGACCGTGCTTGGAAAAGCTAGACTGATGCCTGGATAAATCAGATAATTACAGCAGTGTGTTATAGCACAATGATGAACCAAAGCCATTTACTTTAAAAAAGAAGTGACTTTGTACACTTTTAACTCAAACCCTATGCTTAAATAACACGATTTTAATTCTTTAGTGTTTGGTGGTGCCATTTGCCGAATGTATCGTTTCCCAACCACTGATGGAAATCACTTAAGAATCTTAGAGCAGATGGCTGAGAGCATCCTGTCACTGCACATCCCTAGACAATTTGTGAAACTGCTTCTAGAAGAAGATGCAGCAAGGTGAGTTTGGAATGGTTAACATGTGCAGTAATACAGCAGTGACGTACCTGTTACTGACTTAAAAAAAGGAATGTATCTGTGTTAATGCACAGAGGCACTGAAGAAAAATTACTAAAATCAGCATGTTGCTGACTGTACAGTGACAGTGAATAAAACTTCACATTTTTAGGCTTGAATGTATGGTAACACGAACATACAGAGGTGCTGATAGGAGAGTAAACACATAGTGAACACAGGATCATACTACAGTTGCTGCATTTAGAGGTTGTATGTTCCTCTCACAAAAGTATTCAAAGGAATATATTATTCCATAGTTGTATGACTATATTACAACCTGCGCATTAAAATGTGTTGTCTTTTTATATATATAATAATTTGTATACTTCAATACACTTTGTTTTTTTAACATGGCTTATTTTTAATCTAAAGGGAAAAATGAAGTTGAATTAAAAATAAAACCTGTCTCAATTTTTCATAGTTGGAGGGAAATCTGAATAGATGAGACATCATAAATGAAAGTGTAATAACTCCAGCTGCTGAGGATTTTGAGAAAGCAACAGAGACAGCAGAGAAACTAGCTGACTAGAATGAGTAATTAGAATAGCAGACAGAGAAGAAAAATCCAAATCACTTTGAAGGAGAACAGAATAAAAGCAAGTAAAATGAAACACTGTAAGACAGTAATGACATTGTCTCATTTTAGGAGGTGGGAGGGAGAAGGAAATCTGATAAGCATTTTTTAGGTTTATTATAATTTTCTTCTTTTTGAAGCAATTAACTCTCTTCCAGGCAACATATTCATTTATGAGTTTTACTTCCCTACATTTGTAAGCTGTGCTTTGCAAATATAATGGTTTGTGTATTCTTTATAAAGGCCAAGATTGGAATGTTAAAGAATTTTAGCTGTAGTTTTGAGTATTGGGCTTTTATTTTGACTATTTGAATCCACTCCTACAGACCTAACTAAACATGACCTTAATTAAAAGTAAAACTATGTAGTACTCTCATATTGTTATATTAAGACATTTTAGTTCTTTTAGAATATTTTGAAAGAAAATCATTGGTTAATCCAGTCGGTTTAGGTATTTTCGTATTTTGTGAAAATGGTAAACTCTCAGAGGAAGATGACAGAGACTTGTTGTAATGCATGGGAAAAACTAATGCTTTTTTCTACTGTTGAGTTTTGCTTTTTATTGACATGCACTTAGATTCTAGAGAATGAATGTATCTTGTCCAACTGTCCTGCTACAACCTTGCTGGAGCAGGCTAGGGATATGCCATTGGACATTTAGATATGGGTTATTTATTTTTATTTTATATCTTTGTTTCTCTACAGCTTTACTCACAATAGGTTTAAAGGACCTATTCATTATGAGGTACAACCTTAACAATATAAAGAGTCGGCAAGCTTATCCATTAGGTGCCACCTGTGATGGATGTAGTTGAAGGATTTGAAGACAAAAGGAGAATTTAGGGTGAATGAAGAAAAAGATATGGCTTTCTGTAAGATTGTAGACAGTGGAGTTTGTTTAGCCATGAAATGTGAATGTTCAGAGGCTCTTGCTAAAAATCATACAGAGATCAGTGGGTGCCTGTTGTATACAGCTGTGGGTTAATAACAGCCCACATGATTGTTAGTACCACTTGGTATGCTCTGAATTGTGTGGGTCAAAGGTAAGTACTGCTTTTGTGTAATTACCCAGAAAGACTTCCTTCTCTCTGCTCAATTGAGGTGACCCTCAATGATTTGCACAAACACGCTTTGTATTCATAGGATCTCTCACATTTGGCTGAGCTCTGTTCTCTGTGCTGCAGCCCAGAGGAATGACGGACAGCTACACAAGCACAACTGCTTCTGTCTTAACATCCTGGTGACCTTTAAAATATCTTGGATTATCAGAACTGCTGTCTCTTACTAAAACTCTTCTGGGCCAGAGCTCTTTGAAAGGAAACATCTAACTGGGGTGGGGAGTATTATGTGTACCTCTTTATTCATGGCGTGCACACCTCCTACTGTCTTAGCTCTATAGGACAAACAAATAAACTTGAAACGTTAAGCTGTGAGTTTGCTTCGGGAAGACCTGGCCTCAAATACATGACTAGTTTTGAGCAGAGACTTTGATGAGGGAGTCGTAATAGAGTCTTATGCAGGAAGCAGTTTACAAGATAAAACTGAAAGTCTCTTTATCCAAGTCGCTAGTATATTTACGCTGTTGCCTATTGGCAAATCAGTCTGATGTTTTTCTTGGAAATTTGTTTTCTTTTGATAATATCCTAAATACTGTGAAATACTGTCTTAAATTATATGCAGACAATGGGTTAAAACAATAGAATTGGGGATATTGAGAGAACTGCAAAAAGAACTGCTGGATCCTTTTGACAGGTGATTGTTCTGCCCTTTCTCTGGGGTAATGTGCTGTTGAATTGTGTCTGGTGGTGACTTGTTTACTTTTCACCTTCTTTCTTTATTCCAATTAATATCTTAATCCAAGAAGACAGTAATACAAACATGACATGAAATACACTGAGTATTTTCTCAGCAATGCTATTGGGGAACAGTATGTAATTCAGGATTGCCGTGTGTGACTGCAAACTTAGCAGTCGGGGTGCAAGGGGAAAGCCAGGGTGTTTCCTGCTCATATCAGGGGATATCCAGTCATCCATTATTCTGCCTGCAGGGAATCTTGAGTGCCAAAATCCTGAATCTCAGATGAAGGTTTGGTTGATTCATCTTTTGTTTCTCCAAACCCTTATTAATGCTTACGCTTCTTAGGCCTTCCCTGGTCTTGCAAACTGTTGTGTGGATACACAACCAGCGCAGATACTCCTTGTACCTAACGTCAGATAGCTGCTAACATCCCACCTAACCTCTGTCACAGTTCTGATTTAGTTTAAGGGCCACCACAATTCAGTGGAGTGGTCTTAAAAGGTCCTTGTCCCAAGTCGCCTAACATGATGACAGTTCCCATCATTTGCAAATCCTCATGTAGTTTGAAAGTTCCTAGAGAAAAGTGGGAAGCTTTGCTTTTGACCAACACCTGAGGCTCCTGGAGGTAACACAGTGTATTCTGCCTGTGTGGAACCAATGTACCTTGGAGTAGAGCTCAACAGCTGTACTTCAGGTTGTATGTTTGGGAGGATTCCCACTCTGGTGTATAGGTTACATGACAGTAAATTTGGAGTGTGTCTGCTGAAGATGGTGCTACATTGATACAATGTGAAACTCATTCTCAGTCAAGTGTACTATGGGCATAAACACCTCTCTTTCTTCCTTTTTTTTTTTTTTTTTTGTCTTTTTCCCTAGGGTTTGTGAACTAGAGGAATTAGGAGAACTGTCTCCTTGTTGGGAAAGCCTTCGCCGACAAATAGTTACTCAGTACCAAACAATTATTTTAACTTATCAGGAAAATCTAACTGACCTGCACCAGTATAAAGGTGAATTTTTTTCGTAATAACATGATTCTTCTCAACCAGGTTCGGTAGTGTTTCTCTGAAATTGGGAACCCAGAATTTTTTAGTCTGATGAGTAAAAAATGCTGTTATATTTCTTGTCTTTATTAACATTTATTGTGAGTTTACTAGTTATCTGGGAATATTTGTCTGCTCCATTCTCTTATCTAACCCTTAAAGTAGAGAACAAGCATGAACAGTAACAAAAAGAATTTGATTGGGTTTTTTTTTTAATCTTCTCTGCTTTTCTTTCAGCACATAGCAAATAATGAATGAAGCTTCTTGATTGTTTTAGCATAGGCACAAGGAGAGGGTTTTTGTCCTTACTTTTCTCCTGCATTTCTCAGGTCCTTCATTTAAAGCCAGTAGCTTGAAAGCTGATAAAAAATTGGAATTTGTTCCTACGAATTTACATATACAGAGAATGAGAGTCCAGGATGATGGAGGATCAGGTATTTGTTTCTTTCTCTCTTTCTTCACCTTATGCTGTTACTTTTCTCTCAATTTTTTTTATTTCCATCCTCAACCATACAGCCAAGTTTCTACAAAGTGCTGTACTAGCCTCAGAGTCCAAATATCTTTGCAAAAGAAGAGGCATAAGTATAAATATTGCTATTCTGCAGGTGGTGAAACTAGGTTCTGTGGTTAACTGTATCCTAGGTGGCACAAGTCAGCCTTTGTACTAGGATGGGGTTAAGATGCTGTGTCCCTTCCATGTTTAATTGTAGCAGAATAGCAAAGGTTCTGACTGTTGTGCTTTTTCTCTGGAACCAATATGTATGGTTATGCAAAATCGCACATGTGTTCACATCAAGCTTGTTTCTTCATTAATAACCTAGGTTTTCCCTTCTTTTACCAGTAATTCCTGCTAACTATGGGCACACAGTTGTCCCATGTGTCCATGTGAGGGATTGCAGTAGTGACAGATTTTGTGTAGAAACCAGTGTTCAAGACTTCTTTATCACTGTGAGTGTTCTAGATTTAAAAACAAGGAGACCTGCGTTCACATATGAGTCTTTCACTTCAAAAAATACTTGATGGATTTCCAGGGCCTCTAGAACAATTCAGTTTTCTTTGTCCTTCAAAACACTGGCACAAAGTTTTCCAGAAGTTATTTTCAGAGTAGTTTTTGAACTTCCACAATTGTTTGACCACATTAAAGGTGACAAGCTTTCATTTGTAAGTCGTTTTTGTCCATCCCAGATCAGAACTACGACATAGTCACCATAGGAGCACCAGCAGCTCATTGTCAAGGCTTTAAATCGGGTGGCTTGCGGAAAAAGCTGCATAAATTTGAAGAGGCAAAGAAACAGTAAGTAGAAATATTTATGTCAGGTGTTATTGTGCCTTTTCCTTCTGTTCCATTCTCAGTGATTTGGAAAATCACTCCATTCTATGTTTTTCTTGAATTGCATTTAATAGTTCTACTATAAAATATGAAGATTTTTCAGTGGTTTTTTTTTCCAAAGAAGAGGGAAAACACTTTCACCTTTATATTACTGTATTTATTTATTTACTAATGGGCCCTTTCTAATAGTCTTTTTATGGAGTCTTTAATTTTCCTGCATACTTGTTGATTCATTTAGTTTAGTTATTTTAGGTGTTGGGTTTGGGCTCTACCTAATTGTGGATTAGGACATTTATATGTAGAACCTCCTCAACTGCACTACATCATGCTTTCAACCCATTATTTTCAGTAGACTTTCACCTCTCTCATAATTTCAAGGTCATGTTCCTGAGCTCTCTTTGGTAGGAAACAGCTGTGTCTGATTGGTAAATTCCTTGTTGACAAAGTGAGTTTAGTTCTGGGGCTATTGCTTGAGGCCTTTCTGCTTTGCCTAAAGGTTTATGCACAGATTACACTTCTGAATCCAGCCTCTGCTCTACAAACAGGATACTTGACCTCCACAGTCCTGTCTTCAGGGACTGTCAAGTGACCTCTCTGAAAGTATAGCCATATGTACTAGAGGAAGATGCAGGAACTGGGAATGTCGCATACGCTGAAGGCAGAAACACACAAGGCACCCACTCCATCTCTCAAAGAAGAGAGATTGCTGTATGGGTCTGCATTATGAGAACAGCAGGACAAGGAGTCACTGTAGCTAGGGAAGGGAGACCTTGATCATGCCCTTCAAAAGAAAGGATTAGTATAATTTGGAGCTGATAGCAGGAGGGAGGGACATGGGAACCAGGCTCTGCAAACTGCAGAAGTAATTTTGGCAGTAGAGAAGTGAGTTAACAGCATTCTGTGAACATCAGTCAGATATGTACTGATAAAAAGATTGATGCAAAAATATGCCTAATGTAATTATTCCAGGCTTACAAAGTGCGCACTAGGATAGGAATGGAGGAAACTGTAAACCTGGAAACCCTGGTATGCTAGGCTCACCCTTTCTGTTCTTTTGATACCACTATTGCTTTCTGAAACAACCTCCTTCTGTCACCCTAGCCACCGAAGTGGTCCTTACTCTTGCAATACATAAGTTCCCACAGCTTTTTTGTTTCTTTTTTTTTCCGCTTCACTCAATAAGTAAGCTGATTGGAGAGCTTAATTTCTATCCAGTACTTTTCCTCTAAGCTTTTCAGAACTATTCCTTCTGGGTCCATGAAAACTGCAGGTTCAACGTTTGAAGAGTAACTTTCATTTTAAGTGCTTCCATGTTGTCATAAAAACCAGTGTCGTAGAACTGAGATCCATCTCCTCAGTTTCATTGTTACATTCAACTCCTTCTCCTTTCATTGGCATAACTGTGCTTGGTGCATTCACAACATTTCCCCAAAACAACACATGGGCATCTGGCAATCTGTGTTTTTTTGCTTACAAGTTTAATCTTTATGTACCCGCCTTGTTGAAAAAATTACTCAAAATAAGTTATTTCCCCAAATATACTTTGTTTTGTTTCTGCTTTCGGTATTTGCTAACAATCTGCTAATTTTATTTTGGTTTTTTTGTTTTTGTAGCAGTTATGAGGAGTGTTGGTGAGTTTTCTGTTTCTGAGAGTTCTTTAGAGAGGTTTTCTGTTGTTTGGGTTGTTTTATTTTTCTTTTCTTTGGCAAAGATCTGCTGTGTTTTAAAGTGTGCAGGGCTTTTTAATGTCATGCATCATGGCATCCCTAGTTGTGCTCTAAGTAATTGTAGCTGCTTTGTAGAACATGATGTGTGAATGAATTTCATTTCATCTGCAATGTTTGTTTGTAATGAACAGCTAGCTTCCTGGCTCTCTCTGATCATAAGAAGTTATAAAACTGAAAATCAGAACATAAGGATTTTATATGTTTTTCTTTTTTACTTCCAGTGAAAACTACCTGGAATGAGAAGCTTTCTGCCAGAGGTGGAAGATAATTAAGATAACTCTATGTATTTTTAAATCTCAATAATGATAGATTGGGCATGGTTTATATTTCTGTAATCCATGTCTTCATTTAAACATTTTTCCTTAACTTTTGTTTATTTTTCTTAATGTTGAGGTATTCAGTGCTATGAAAAGGAAACATTACTCGATGGTTCAACAATGCAGAAGTTCTGCTCTAAATTACTCATATTGAGGTTGAACCCCTAATTCACTGAGAATTTAAGTCTGTGTTACAGTTTGCTGATATAGTATAATGAAAGCTGTTCATTTGCAAAAACAATTGCAGGTTGGAAAGTAAGTATATGTGAACTTTACACCATAAATTTTTCTCCCAATCATCCCAGCAAATGTCTGTGATTAAAAATATAGTAACTTTAATCAAATCTTAATATACTGCATGGCCTTTCCTGCCAAATATGTCTTTATGCATGTTAACCACACTGTTGTGGAAAGAAATTGCTCAGAGGAATTGTCACTAAAATCACCAGTCACTAGAGAGTACAAATCATGTACAGAGAAAGTCCTAAAAGCTGAGACTGAATTTGCTGTATTGCATAGCAGTTCTGGGGAGTGGTTGTTCTCTGCTTCGCTCGGGTGGGTGACCAAAGCACAGACAAGGAAGCTCTTTCAAGAATCACTTCTGCATTACATTCTTTGGAAACAAATCCCTCATCTCTTTTTTTGCAATGGAGCTCAGACAGATACTGGCATTAAGGTCCCCCTTGCCTTAATATCAGTTAAGGGACAAGAATTGGATTTGTGGCATGATTTTAAAGCATGCCCCACGCAATCCTCCTGTCTTACCTCACAGATACGCTGCAGAGATTAATGGTATTGCTCTAAGGGTAGCAGAGGAATTCACACCTCTTGGAGGCCATGATCTGTGGTAACTGTGGCTGGAAAAGAAACACCTCTCCATCTAGTCTCTCAGCATGGCCCTGTCCATTGAACAGTGCTGAGATTGGTGCAAACAGTAGGTTCTTCTGTGCTGTTACTACGCTGAAGCCATTCATGACTGGAGAAAAAAAATAAAATTAAGATAATATACAATTGATGTCACCTCAGGCTTGATGCCATGTTGTGAATGGGCATCGCATTTGTCACAGCTGGAGCTGATGTAAAGGATACCTTTCCTACTGAGAAGAAAAAAGCCAGCATATTGCTTGACAAAGGGAGTAGTGATCAGTTGGTTCTAAATAACTTAAGAGCAGAGCTTCAGCCTGAAGTAATTTTCTAAGCTAAAAGGCAGCTTTTGTGAATGGCTTTTCTCAGGTAGGATTAAATCACCCTTTGGAAGTGCTATTCTCTCTCCAGCAGTTACAGAACATCTGTCTTGGACTGGATAAGCAACTTCTGTAGACATCTAAACGTAAAAGGACAAACTATTCTCCACTGCCAAGTAAGCAGTCTTAGTGGAGCTGCAGTATCCCAATATAAAGATATGTTTTATTGGTGTCATTTATTTCCCTTACTGTTTGAAAAAGGCTAAAACTTGGTAGTGCTTGATACTGTCACAGATGAGTTTACTATGGGGAGAGTTGTATCATGTCCCTAGTTTAGTATATTAAGTGTGTGCAAACAGAAACTACACCAAGGACAGTTTCCTTGGATTAGCCTGGAGATACACGTTGGTTTTTTACATATCATAAAATTGCTTTTATTGGTGTAATTTGATTTAGGCCTGCAATGAAGGAAAGTATATATTGGATTTTTTTTTTAATACCACGGTGTTTGCATTATGGATCTCGTGGCAATTCTCTGAAGAAGTGAGAAGGAGTGCAGATTTTCTTTTCATAGTGCTATTAGCTTTGTGATAAAACAGGTTTGTAAACCTGGCCTTAGTGAAGTATCTGTGTAGTAAGGAGAGGGAGAAGGGGGCAAGCTGTCTCTGCAAACAGCAGTTCTGTATCTGATGGCAAAATCTGTCACCCACATTCTTGTCAGCAAAACTGTCCTTCTGGTGTACAAACTCTACCCACAGACCTTTGACATAAATGATTAGTAAATCTGCATCTGAATGCTTTCAGTAAAGGCAGAGAAGGCTCTAGGATCATGTTCCTGCTGTGCAATTGCCCACTCACCTTTCACTGTTGATCGCTAGCTTAGGTAAATTTTTGTTGTCTGCCATTAATTCCCCAGCATGCCACTGTAATGTGCTACCTCTAGATCAATTCTCCCCCTAAAATCAGTCTTTCTTTTTCAGCACTTCAACAAGTTCCCAGTCTATAATATACATCCCACAGGACATTGTTAGAGCAAAGGAAATTATTGCACAAATCAACACCCTGAAAACGCAAGTCAGTTACTATGCAGAAAGGCTGTCAAGAGCTGCCAAGGATAGATCAGCTAATGGCCTTGAAAGAACACTTGCTATCCTGGCAGACAAGGTAGGAGAATAATTCATTTCCCCACTGAAGCACAGTTGGTTTTTTTTTTCTATCTTTAGTAGGATTTCTTAAAACATCTATTTTACGTTGTTCAGTAGTGTGTTGTAACATGTGCAGTCCTAAAGAAAAAAAACTAGATCAACCTTTAAAATTTCCTGCTTTTATTTAGGCTGTCTCCTACTTTTCACACTCTTGCCTTCACCTCCTCTTGAGAGTGCAGTGGTGAGCAATGTCCTCTGATTCCCTCCATTCATCATATTCCAGTAATGTGCATTCTTCACTTTCTTTTATATCCTTTTTTCCATAACCACCTGGGATGTTTTAATGCTCTGAGTCATCTGTCAAGCAGCAGCAACTGTGCAAAAGTTAGTGAAACAATTCTGTATTTTTCCACTGGTGAAATAAGGAATAATGGTGACACAACCTTTGCTTGAATTATAGAGATGTAAACCAGTTATTTCTTGTTGTGTGCTAACAAAAACCAGACTGGACCCACAGCTGAACACAATCTTACAGGGAGAAAAAAAAACAAATGGAGTTTTACTGACCCATTCTGTCCTTGAGGCAGATCTGAACGTTGTAAACAGCAGCAGTGACCAGTCAGCTTAATATAAATTGTCCCAATGGAGGTGATATGAATATGACTTTGTAGAGTGCAAAAAATAACGTGACCTCATGTAAATGTATTATTTATTCACTCTGAGTATAACTGATCTGTGGATAATAACTGATCTACAGCTGGATAATGTGTATATATAATGTAGTAAAGTCCTGTTTCCTTTTTTTTTTTAATAGATGCACAGGCCACATAGTTTTCATATTCATATAATTTATAGAAATTCTTTAATACAACACCACTAAATAAGATGGGGAACGGGTTGCATTAATTAGTGGGTTTACCTTCAGCCCTCTTTTTAAGTGTTGTTATGATTCCAGATGCGATGATGGGGGTGAAGCTTGGTCTCTCTGGTGCGGCAACTCTTGTGTGGAGTGTAAAAATTGTATAATCATAGAATATATTGGCTTGGAAGGGACCTATCAGGGTCATCTTGTCTAACTCCTGGCCCTGCGCAGGACACCCCAAGAGTCACACCATGTGCCCAAGGGTATTGTCCAAACACGTCTTGAACTCTGTCAGGCTTGGTGCTGTGACCACTTCCCTGGGGAACCTGGACGTGTGTCTGCATGTTGTTCTAAGCTTTTGTCAAATGAAGTGCAAATAAAGGTGAACTGCACATTCCTTAGTGAAATTTTCAAAAATTGCAAGGTTAATGTAGTAGTACGGACTCTGGAAATGCACCATTTGTGTTTTGGGATCCTATACTGTGTTTTAAGGACATTCTGTAAAATTTTTCTAAAGGTGCCTTTTACAGAATACTAGTTCTTTTTTACTTTCTGTGAAAAAATACAGTATAAATTGTTTATGGAATAATAAAAAGTTTTTGAAATGTGGAGGGTTTATTGCTTTTTAGACCCGGCAACTTGTCACAGTCTGTGACTGCAAGCTGTTGGCAAATTCAATACATGGACTGAATGCTGCAAGGCCAGACTATATAGCTTCAAAAGCATCTCCAACCTCTGGAGAAGGGGAACAAGTCATGCTGAGAAATGATCAAGATACACTTGTGGCCAGATGGACAGGAAGAAATAGCCGATCTTCTCTGCAGGTGGATTGGCATGAAGAGGAATGGGTATGTTCCCTTAGTGGAATGATGAATACTTTCTTCTTTTTACTTTTGTTTACTGTGTTCTTCTTTGACAAACTCTATAGCTGCTCACCAGATATAGGATCGGTATTTAGGAGATTGGTCAACTAGCGAAAAAATGGCCTCTGTCCTATGCTCAGTTACTCCTTGGTGTGGGAATACAAAGAGGCCTTAATAAATATTTCTGGGTCTCCTAAACAGTGGAAATTGTTACAGTGGGTGCATAGCTTCTTTGAGATCAGTTCCAAGGGAAAGTAAATAGCTTTTAAAGTAAAAAAACCTGACCATACTACAATGGGCTTTTGCACTTCTCCAAAATAAGATGTGTTTTGTCTGTTAGCTATACAAGTCAGCCTTCCTATTTTTATTCACGTCTAACTGTCCATAACTTGCAGTCTGTCACTGTTCTGGCTATGAACAGCATTTTAAAACTGTTTGCACAAAGTATTCAAATGGTTTCCTTACCACCCTGCCAATCAAAATGAGAGTTGGACTGTGTAAATTCTATCATTGTGAAATATAAACAGAAATTAATTAAATCTCATAAATAGTTAGGATTAATTAAAACAGTTATGAATATTGTGAAATACCAATTTTTAAAAAAGATCCAATTCATTTTGGAAATGATTCCTTGCTAGTTTCAATTATTTTGGCATACTTCAACTTACAGTCCAAGTCACAGTAATGAGATATGAATAAAGCTAATTCAGTTATTTAGACAGTACTATAATACAGTAGTTTTATCTGTTGTTCACTGAGTTATATAGCAAAAAAGATGTGTGATTGTATACAATTATTATGTCAAATATGAATTTCAAGAATAAACAATAGTACCAATTGGAAATTGGAATAACATTGCAGGAAGAGGCACCTAAAATTGTTTGGCAAATTAACTTAGAAAATAGCTTTGCAATTTAGCACATAAGTCATGTCACTACATATTGTTGGCATGCTGGTATACATTATGTATCCATAATTTGTGTGTGCACATGTGTAACCATGATAGCCCAGAGGAGATTTTCAGAGGATTTGTGACTAGAACATAAGAGGAAATGTATTACCAAGGGATTTTTTACCCAATGTCTCTTTTCTTTTTAAATTGAGAAGGAAATGTTTTCTTTTAAGGAGAAAGTTTGGTTGAATGTCGACAAAAGTCTAGAGTGCATTATACAGAGAGTGGACAAACTTCTCCAGAAGGAGCGCTTGCAAAGTGACAGCTGTGAAGATGTTTTCCAGTGTGACGTCAGCAGTACTAGTAAGAAAGGTAATCGGGACACTCGTGCCTACTGGATAAATCCAGAAGATTTAAATGAGACCTCATCATCCTCACCACCTTCATCATCCTCACCACCATCTTCATCCACACCATCCTGTGCATGCCATTCCCTCAGAAAGACAAGTGCGTATGCCAGACACTGCTTGTCACTGCTGCTCTTACTGTGCGCTGGCATAATTCCTTAGCCTCCCTTACATCCCTCCATGTGTTTTTAGTTCAGTGGTGGTGTTAAGCAGTGATGTAAGGCAGAAAGGGCTCTTTGTGTTCTGGGCGTGCTAAGCCCATTACTTATTTTGACATAAGTGGTCTCAGTGAAATCCTTGCCAAATCCATTGATGACCATGGCATTCGGATGTTTTAAGCTGGTAAAACAGCTGTTTGGGTTTGCATATGTCAAACACCACCTCTAGCAGCTTTCCTGTTGGCTTCAGCTTCTTTGCAGCAATCAAAGCTTATTATAGTGAACCTCTTTAAAAGATAAATAGAACATGAGAGAAATGCAGGCACTACTGCAAAAGTTATGGTCCCAGCTGGGCTGCCGAAGCATGGGAGGGAGCCAAGTAGTCCGATTAGATTGAGTTGAATTTGGATGAATTTACTGGATTTCAAAGCAAGTTTTAACAAAATTTGTCAAGAGCTGTGTTGCTGAGGCACTCAATTATTTAGACTTCTTGTAGCTGGAAAGTAGGAATTGGCAGTGCAAGCTCTCAGTGGAATAATCCAATCTAAATTTGAGCTAAAAGTGGGTGCTGGATTGAACCCAGCATAAGGTGGTGAGCATGTGAATGAAAAATGTCTTTATCAGTTTAGATTGACATTTCTGCAGCTGTGCATTAGATTTCATAATTATGTCACCTACTTATATATTTGTTTGACTTATTCTCACATTCTTTACATGTGATCACTATGACTTGGGCACTTAATAGAGCAGATGGGCAAAGTAAAGCTTTAGAAAGATTGATCTGTGTTTTCATTTCCTTTTTACTGTTGTCTTATCGTTTGATGGCCCTTTGTCCCTTATGTGTGAATGTGACTTCATGTCCATCCCATTGTTAGTGTTGCAGTGCAAGGTAGTACCTTAAGAAAAAGAAAGAAAAATAAATGTTAATGTATTTTTATGTAGCTTTGCACATGATACATACAGTTTAGTCTCTTAGAAGACGGTGTTTTTCTAGATTAGACTGACATTTTTGTGTATTATAAAGGGATAGGAGAGTTGGTTCTTCTTTCAGAGTATGTACTCAATCTTTGACTAAATTTCTTCTACCAGTTTGGTACCTATAAATGTTTTTATTTGCTAGCTAGTTTACATAAAATTTTATATGTATGTACATGAAAGTTTAATCAGTAACCTTCAATGTTCATGTCAATGATTAAAAGTTGTGGATTTTAAATTTGAATATTAAAAAGAATAGAAAAAATCTGTGATGGGTGATATCAGAAGCTTTTCCCAAGAGAATTTGATGCTGAAAACATCTTAGAACAATAATTTTCTTTCATTTTCAGTAGATATTTTAAATCTGCTCTGGATCTTGACACTTAGACTGTATGAATGTGGAATTGGCTGCATGTACCTACCAAAGATTGTGTTAGTGTAAAGAATTTCTTTAACCTTTCCCTGCTGTTCATGCAAAATAGCCAAAAAAAATCTTTCCATTTAATTGACGGAACCTGGGGCAGAAACATTAAATCAAGAAGTGTACCCAGTTTTAAACCTAAGGGACTTGCTGCCATTTCCCAGTGCTACCTAATTGTTAGGAATCTCTAAAGTCTGACTGTCAACCAATGTTGAGTGAATTTAACTTAAAAAATCCCGAAGAGGGAATCCTGTTTCTTAGGTATCTGGTGCAAACATTGTTCATAAGTCTTAATGAGCAATCTGAGTACTTGATCATATTCTCATCAGGTGTAGTTCCTAATTAATGCTCAGTATTTTTGATGGAGGAACAGGTTCAATACTATGAAAAAAATTATCTTAGGAGATATCACTTGAATTTTTCCATTGAGTTACTCTCCTTGACTCCAAACCTAACCTGATAAATGGTTTTAAACTAAAGGAGGGTTGATTTAGACTAGTTGTAAGAAACAAATTTTTTTTATGATGAGAGTGGCAAAACACTGGCAGAGGTTGCCCAGAGAGGTGGAAGATGCCCCATCCCTGCAAACATTCAAGGTCAGATTGGATGAGGCTGTGAGCAGCCTATGTAGTGGAAGATGGCCCTGCTTATTGCAGAGGGGTTGGACAGCTTGATCCTCCCACTGAAGTGATTGTGGAATACTCATAGACTTGGTTGTGTTAAATATTTTAGAAATTGTATAACAGAATTTTGACTAAGGTAGCAAAGTACAGTTTCTTTATTACTCTTTTGGTGTGGGTTCTTTAATGTCATTTTCTGTTAAGTGCATTGAACTTACTGCTAGTCTTTTGCTCTTCTGTTTAGCAGCCTTACTGCCAGCTTATTCTATTATTGCAGTAAACCAGTGGTTCTCAAATTGTGCCCTGTGGATCACTGGGGATTGACGGGTAATCCACAGCGAGCTAGCAGGTACTGGCTTTCCTCCAAGTCCCCATCCAGGTGATCCTCTGATCAGGAACAATGGAGTGGAGGAGACAGCCCATGCCCTTGGTGCCTGCGGGCAACCGAGTATTTCTGCTGAGCTCCTCTTCACTCAGTGGAAGTGTTTGAGAACCCTGGCATTGAGCATTTGAGTTGCTTATATTTGACTGTGTTGCTGCTCCTTAATCATGCATGTTGCCCCTCCATTTCTGTGCAGATTGCAGCCCCACTCCGGAAGAATCTGCCCCAGGTATGTGCATTCATGGCTTCTGCTTCTTCTGAAAATTGCAGGGGTTTGTTCACAGTTAACTGAACAAGTGCCTTGCTGTTAAGATTGACCATTCTGAAATGGTAATGCTCTGTAATGCCACATGAGTTACCTCAGCTGTTGAGAAGTTATTATTTCCTAAGAGTACAGGGGGCATATGTTAACTTCTCATGTCCAGGTATGTGAGAGCACTTGTTCATGGCCTCTTTGGTTTTTCCAATTGATGTGATTTAGCAAACGGATGTAGGTGACAATGGTTTGAGGCCTGTTCCAAATGTCATTGAAATCTGTGGAAGTCTGACATCTCAGACATTTCAGACATGCCCTTTCATATGTGCTGTTGAGCTGGCCTTTCTGAATGAGAACTTGAGCAGAACAAGGAGCAGCCAAAAAGGCTGATGGAAAATCTCTGTTGTGGGTATGCACCAAGCAGTGTTGGGCATTGCAAGTCAAATGTTTCAGAATACAAAATTTAGGTGTCTCGTCCCACTGTTAGCCTTCTTTCTTCTGTCCTTGTACTTCCATACACATTTACAAGGTCTGAATAATATACCTCTTCAATACCACTCTCTCCCGGACAGATTTCTGTAGTTTCTTCCATTTGAACTTAAGGTTCAGTCTTTGAACTGTTACAGTGTGGGCTCCTGGGTTTAATGTAACCAAAGGGAAATAAAGCCTCAGTGCAGTTATGATTTTTGTTTTCACAAAATATATTGAAGTTGTTTTCAGCTACCCACCATTTTCTTCTATCATTGAGAAAATATTTTTAATCAATAAAAGACTCCACGAGTTTTTAATTCTTGGAACATCACTTTAGTTTTTGCAAAATATGAATGTGGTCCATAAATATATGTATTTTTTACTTTTAAGATGAGTAATTAAAAGCAGTCAGGTCACTCCAACTTGGTACCCACATACACCCAAACCTGCATATTAAACTTAAGTGGTTGAAGCTGCAGTGTGTAATGAAACACTTAAGTGCCTGTTTAAGCGGGTTGCTGATTATACTTTACTGGATCAGGGGTACGTAACTACCACTTATTAATAAGTCTTTTTTTTAGAGATCATGAGTCATTGCAACCTTGACCTAGATCAAGGGCAAGTGTGGGTAGACAGTACTTTGATTTATGGATGCTAGGTTTTTTTAATATGAAAAGGCTAAAAATATCTTTTCAAGTCTCTGGAGGACAGATATTTTAATAATATTTTATTTCTCTGTAGAAGAGAGACCCTTAGGGGGCAAAAAGCAAAAACTTATCTCTCTCTTCTTCCCTCCTTCCCTCACCCCCTTGCCCCTTCCTTCAAAATGCCACATTTGAAAATGTATTTTAAGGTATGACTTTGGTCAGCAGCAATCATAAGAAAAATAGCAAAAACTTACAGTTCCAAGTCTGACCCTTTGTTAACAGCCAGAATTCAGTTGCAGTTGTCTGAGTGGAGACTGCAGGATTTGTCTATTGCTGTACAACATAAAATGTTTAAAGCAAATGACAGGCATCATGATGTTTTGTGCAATGCCAGTTTTTAAATGGAGTAACTTACAACATGAGCTAGAAACCTCTGATTAAAAAGCAAGATTTGTGTCCCAGACATACCAACAGCTAGCTTGGACTAGGTTTCTGGCTGTTGTATATCTGTAACACCTTGTTGCATCTCCATTGTTTCAAGCTCTATGTCAAATCATCTTATCTATGCATCTGCTCAGTGGAGTCTATAATAGTTTTTAAAAGATCGTCTCATAGAACATAACAGCAGAGCTCAGAGTAGAGTTCATATTAGAATTAGAGCCTCATGCTGTTTGAAGGTGCCATTGATTGATTTGATAGAAAATACACTTTTAGTAATAAAGTTCTGGTAGGAAAATTAATGAGGGGAAGACAGAAGAATAGGAGAATCCTGGTGAAAGCTGAACACTCAGAATTCTTTCACAATTATTGAAATACTGAAACGTTCCAATCTGATTTGAGCCTGGGAGTGCAATTACTTTTATTCCTGTCAACTACTATTCTGTCAACTATCATTGACTAAAAAATTAGAAGAACACAGGTGAAGTAGGTAGCAAAAAGCATTTAGAATTTTGCAGACTGACAAGGGTTTAGTTTTTTCATGGCTAAAATTTTAAACCAAGAGAATACACAGCACAGAGGATTTTTGCTCACTACCGGATGAGCCCCTGCATAGAATGTGACTGTTGGGACAAAAAAACATCTTAACAATTGCTTTGTCTTCACCAGTGCACTTTGTGATTACCACAGGTAAACATATCTTTCAAATGAAGTGCTGCCAGACGCACTACAGTTTTAAATCTGCTCTGAGTTAGTAACTGCAAACATATATGTACATCCAGGCAATGAGATGATGATGATGCGCTGAGAGATATTTTTAGTTCTTTTTGTCAGTCTCATTTGCTTATGGAAAAGCTCTTAATTGCAGTAAGAGAAACACTGTTAGCGTCATCTCTGTTTTGCTTTCTAAGTGATCACAGGGCCATGTTGTGACATCTGACTAATTTTGAGAGAAAATACTTTATAAAACACAAGCTGTAATTCCTTGCCTGTTCTTTTGATGTTTCCCGCTTTTTTATGGCAATGGAACAGAGCCAAACAAATTCCCATATGTGTAGTTTATGAGGTTGTCTATCTACCACATAGAACAAAAGCCAAAAGGATGGTTTTGTTAATCTTGTCAGTTATGTTTCTGTTAGCAGACTTCCAGAGTTCCCCTCTTTGACTGGTTATCAAATAAACATGTTACTAACTCTTAGTCCTGCCTTTGAGTCAAAATCTCAAACAACTTCCTTTCAGGGGCTTGAAGTGTCTCATTCATGCAGGTTTTGATCTATACTTTGCCCTGTTCCTACAGCCAGCTGGGCTGGGAGCTGTGTGTGCTCTGTTTGTGAGCTCCAGTGCTTTTTAAAAATAAAGCACATTGTTCTTCCCCTTAAAAAGAGAAGTGTTCTGTTTCAACCTTACATTAAGAAGGGCAAAACCAAAGCACTGTTCTATTTTCTTTTTATATTGCAGAGAGAATGGATTTTGGTATGGCATCTGAATAATTTTTTGTAAACTCATGGAAATATTTTTTTAAATTGGTGGTAAGGCAAAAGATGATAGAAGGATAGAAAAGAAATGAACATGTGGGATATTTTAAGGCAGAGCAATCTCTTAGGGAGAAGGAATGGCACAATATTTGGGGTACTAAAATAGGACTTGGGCAACCCAGTTTCGTTTCTGTGCTTTCTGTGTAGGACCTTGAACAGAATCCCTCTGGGTCATATCATGTATTTCAGTGGAAGAAGAGCTCCAAAATACTTCCAAGGATCTGGATGACTCCCGTCTAAATCACTGTATTTAGTATTTCTTGTTAGCTCCCTCTAAACTTTTAAAACTACTCAGGAGACAGAAAACACTTAAAAGAGTATCTACATGAATTTCTCACCTCTCTGTCTTATTATTCTTATGCTACAAATGGGAGATAAGCAGTCTTGCCTCACTGAGGTGCAGTAAGGGTGTGAGGCAGTTGAATGATATTCCTATGAGTCCACAAAGGATTCAAAAGCAAGATATTTGGGAAAAATCTCATTGACAGAAATGGCTAAGCAGATGTTCACTATTTCTGTAATCCAGTGGACTCTATCCTGTCTGTGTATGCACTGTGAAAGGGTGTGTTTGAACATGAACATGCAGTTATATACACTTCTTTATTCAGTTATTCATGTTTCTGTTATGATTTCCAAATCAGCCATTGATCAAATCAGCCTGTTCTGTGGGCACAGATCTGGGAACTTTTACATGGTCTGGAAAGTCATAACAGCCTTACAGAGTAAAATTCTCCATATTTTCCTCATGCAATAACTACTCTGTAAGATCACTGAATTATTACCAAGCATGGAATAACCATCCAGCCAAAATAAAATGAGCTCTAAATATGAATTATCAACAGCTTTGACTTGCAACAGGAAGTTTCTTCTCAATGTGTTTGTTTGTTTCAAATAAAAGTACTTCCAGTGCTGCTAATTTTTTTTTCTTTTAAGCAGGTGAATGGAGTGAAGCTCTTTATCCTTTGCTGACCACACTCACTGATTGTGTAGCCATGATGAGTGACAAGGCAAAGAAAGCCATGGTCTTTTTATTAATGCAGGACAGTGCCCCGACAATAGGGCTCTGCCTGAGCCTTCAGTATCGCAGGGATGTTGTCTTCTGCCAAACTGTAAGCAAGCAAATATGCGTGATTTGATTGCACTTCCACATGCAGTGGGATTTATATGAAATTTGAAAGATTAATGTTTTTAGAACTTTTCAGATCTCTTCCTGGGTTTTACAGTGTGACCTCCCCTCATAAGTCGTGCTATCCTGTCCTTACTGGTTCACTTATATTCATTTGACAATATAATAACTTACATGTCCCCTTGGATGTGCATTTATCATTTTTTAAAAACTTATTCCAGAACTAGTGAAATATAGTGCTGTCTCCAGAAATAACCTTTGCCTTTCAATGTCACCAAACTAAAAGCAGAAGTAAGATGTGAAAGAGGGGGGCAAAAAAGCCCATGAGCAGCAAGTGTAGTCCCTCAGCTACCTTTTGTTGTTTTCTGCATTGAGAAAGCCAATAGGACATATTGCACCTAAGGAGAGAAATCCAGCTACAGGGAGAGAAATGAGTTCTGATTTTTTTCCTAGAAATTCTGTTTTTGGAACTGCTGGCATCTCTTGTGTCAGGCACTGACTGGCAGGTGTCTGCGTTAAAAAAACTTCCTCAATCCTTTTACCCACTTTCTTCCTTTGCTTCTGTAGTGCATCTACTTCCCTGTGAAATTAGTATCTCATTCATTCATTTCAAACAGTTTATCTCTTGGCCGTCATTTGGCAGGGCTTTTGTCCCAAAATGTAATATCAAAAATGTAAAACAAGTGACAGGACAAGAAGAAATGGCTTCAAGTTGTATCAGGAGTGGTTTAGATTAGATGCTAGGAAAAATTTCTTTGTGGAAAGGGTTGTCAAGCACTGGAACAGTCTGCCCAGGAAGGTGGTGGAGTCACCATCCCTGGTGAATATCTTGTAACACTAGAGTTTAAATCTGCATAATGCAAACAGATACTGCATTTTTAAACTTTCTCAAATGCCATTCTTAAAAAAACAATAATTTATTTATACTATCAAAATCTGTGGCCTGGAACCAGCTATGTTGATTTTCCATCTGAGACTAAAACAATTCAGTCTTTTGTAATTCGTAAGTTGTAGGCCCTACCACAAGTGATCATGTCCTGAAAACAAATAGATGCAAGACATATACAGCAGTGCCATTTTGAGAAAGCTTGTGAGATGAAAGCAGAGTGCCCTGAATCTGATTTTAAGAATTTTTGGGGGTTTGTTGGTTGGTTGTCTCTCTTCAGCAAGGAAAAGAAGAGTGATGTTTAAGGGAAAAGAGCATCTGTCAAACAGATTTTATGGCAGCTCTTATAAGTGATACTGTTTTTGTATGGGGCTGAAGTGCTTTTTTTTATCTTGAATTACTTCATTCTTGTCTGTTTTCTCTCTCACAGCTGACAGCTCTCATTTGCGGTTTCATTATCAAGTTGAGGAACTGCCTGCATGACGATGGATTTCTAAGACAACTCTACACCATTGGCTTGCTGGCACAGTTTGAGAGCCTGCTGAGCACTTATGGTAAAGGCACAGGGCCAGTGGGTGTGATTATCTGTTGAGTCAGCAAATTCTGCATTGAATTGGCTATAGCAAAATAGGAGTGTTTGGGACAATCTGCAGCTCAGCTACAAAATGATTTTGAAAACCAAAATGCAAAGCTAGATTATATCTGGGAGTAATTAATTAGCTAACAACTCTAAATTTCTTTTCACTTACTTGAATTACTTCTAAAAGATAAAGTGTACTTGTCTTATAATGTCAAAGGTTCAAGAAAGACTAAAACATGTCACAGTGGTATTTTTTTTTTCAGAAAATAAATGGATTTAAGTTCTGGTGAACTGGGAGAAACTGTGCCCAAAATATGCTTTTTAAATTTTCTTGACCTTCTGTAGTCTTACAGTACAAAGTGAGGTTGAAGAGAGAATATAAAAAGGAAAAGTACTTCACTTCAAAGCATTTCACTCCTGTGTTTGAACAGCCATCTGGATGCCACTTAGGGAATGCTTTACCTGTCAAATCCAGAATACCTTGTAGCCTTTCTGACACGAAGGGTATCATGGCTCTGACAATGCTGAAAAGTACTTACTAATATCATCTAAACTGGAAAATCAGCATGTAAGCTACTTGAAAAACAGTCATCTGGACTGTTGTAGATAACTGGTGTTTTCTAAACCTGCTGAGCCCAGAAAGTCAGTCACGACGTTGTCTGTAGGTCAAGAGGGAGGCCTGGGCTGCATGACCTCTTCATCTGTGGAACTTCTTAATGGAGTGATGACCTACTGTCGTCATCAGATTGATAAAGGGAAGTTGTACATAACAAATAATGATTATGATTCACTTTTTACTCTTTGATTTAGGTGAGGAGCTGGCAATGCTGGAGGACATGAGTTTGGGAATCATGGACTTGAGGAATGTAACCTTTAAAGTAACTCAGGCTACATCAAATACATCTACTGACATGCTGCCAGTCATCACTGGGAATCGGTAAAAAAAGAAATCAAATATACTTTACTCTGGATGAGATGGGGATATGCCAAAATTTAACTTTTTCTACCCAAGTTGTAGGACAGCTGCTATATTAATGAGCAAAGCAAAAGCAACTTTTGTTAGGAAGTTAGCAAAACTAAATGTCCATGAGGATGTAGTATCAACATTACAGGTTGCTGCAGGTTTGTTTTTGAACTAGAATAGATCTTCTGATTGGGAGCAAGCTGTAGCAGTTCCTTAAAATCAGTATTGATTGATACTTGGTTTTTATTGTATCATACACTTGTTATTTATTTATATATGAACATAATAGTTGTGTTATGTTCTAGATGTTATCACTCTTTATGTAAATAACATGTTCTTGGAATGTAGCTTTTTGATCTTTGTGACTAATAGCTGTTTACTTCTTTTCAGTGATGGATTTAATGTGAGGATCCCTCTGCCAAGCGCCTTGTTTGATTTGTTGCCGCGAGAGATTCAAAGTGGCATGTTACTGAGGGTTCAGCCTGTTCTTTTCAATGTGGGAATCAATGAGCAGCAAACCTTAGCAGAGAAGTATGTATTCAGTCATGCAAGCTCAACCTTAATGGCAGTTTGGCAGTGGAACTGTGTCGCTCTGTAATTGCACTGTTGCATTACTAACAGTGATTCAGTTTCTCCAACACACAAAAAAGGGAATAACAAATTAAACTGTCAGATGCCAAAAAAATGAAAGGAGGTCCTTCTTTATGTGCCATGTAGCTGTGAAGCTTCTTACCTCATGGGTTTGAGACTAGTACAGGTTTATGTGGTTCAGAAGTGAATTCACAGATGAGGAAATCTGTCATGGGCTATTTAACACAGAGGTGCTGCTTGTGACTTTATACCTCTGTGAGTGAGAGATCATTCTGAGTATTGCTGTGTATTTGCTCTCTTGGTTTTTCACTGTCCTCTAGACTCCCTCTTCTGGTCACTGTCAAAAACCTGGATAATGGTCAAGATGGACCTTGATTTTAGCATATCCTTGTAGTGTTTATATAATGCAAAATTGCTTTTGTAAAGCTGAAAAATATGTAATTATATTTGCTATGGAAACTGCTCAGTTTTGGAAGAGCCACCAGAGCTTCCTGCTGTTATGGCCATATCCTTTAAAGGGTACATTGACAGAGCACTGCTCTAATGGAGAACTCCAGTGAAGTCAGGCACGTGCATATTCTGACAGCAACCTTGGTACCGGGGTGGAATATGCACTTTGATGGTGGGCAAGTAGAAGAAGTCTAACAAAAGCATTCCAGCAATTACTGTTGTCCTATATTGCCTATAAAGGTGACTAGCACAGATGTCAGCAGTCTATGTGCATATCTGTGTATGTATGTATATATATAGTTAAATGAGATGAATCAGGGCATTGTTGACAATATTTATTACATTTTTCTTTCACCTTCCTTTCCTTTTTTCCACTCACACCCATGTCTCTTCTTCGTCTGTAATACATTATTGCAATACTTCTCTGTTACTCTCAACTCTGCCCTTGAATGGTTAGGAATTCATGGGATGAATCTTTAAACTTTTTCTGGGAGTCACCTTGTCAAGTGCAGTTGTTTTGAAGAAGAGGAGAAACCTTTTACTTCGGGCTTAATTGTTCCTTTCTTCACCTTTTTAAGATTTGGAGACACCTCACTGCAAGAAATAATTAACATGGAAAGCTTAGTGCGTTTGAATTCATACTTTGAGCAGTTCAAGGAAGTTTTGCCTGATGATTGTAAGTATTTGGTAATTAATGACAAATTTGGTTGAACAGCAAAATTCAGGCTGATTTTTTCATTTGTTTGCTTCATGTTAGTTGTTTAAATGTTGATCATACACCAGCATTAGTAACCTCCAAGAAATGATGCAACTCTATTTCAATACTTTAGTACTAGGTAGAGCAGATTGAAGAGATTCAAAGGTCAGACTGATTAACTTCCCTTTTTAAATTTACTTTTACATCTCTTTCTAAGTGGCATTATGTACTGTATAATCATTCAGCCAGGCAGTTGAATTGCTATGAGGGAAAGGCATAAAAGTGAGAAGTTATAGCAGCAGCACTCTTATGTGCAATTTTTGGTGATGTTCTCTGCACTTATCATAACCTGCACAGGGAGCAGCTGCCAGTTTTGAGGAACTCAGTCCGCTTGCCCTCTCCTTATCCTTTAGCTCTTTTCTATAATTGCTGCATCTGCAGCCAACAACAGAGAACCTGGAAGAGAAGCAGTTTCTACAAGCTTGCATTTTACTGGTTATATAGGAAAATGTCTTGCTTGTTACTGTTTGGGGGTTTCTGGGTGGAAGACAGTGGCATAAATGTTACTTAAATGTGACCACAAAAATTGTGAAAATTAATCAATTTGTTATTATTACTATCAAACCTCTTCTAAGCTAATTTCATGAGTTCTACAACTGCAGTTTTATTGCAGGAATAAAAATGCAATATCATGCAACAGAATAGTAAGAAATCTGTCTGTTAAGTACATTATTGTACTTTCAGTTACCCTGGATTTTTTTGATACAGCTGAGGGCAGAAGCTGTTTCCCTCCTTTCAGGCATTCATAATCCTGCATAATTAATTATTGGAAATTTAAGCTGCAAAATTTATTTTTTTATTATTATATAGTAGTCTAGCATCAGATTTTCTTGTAAGGTTCAAAAATTATTCAATTTAAAGTGATTTTTGTACATAGCTCTGTCTAGTCTTCCATAATAATATTCCCCATTCTGTTCCTTTCCTCCTGAATTTTACTTGCCTTTTTTTTTTTTTAACTTCTGTCTCTTCCCTCATCCCCAAACCTCTTATGTTTGATCCAGTCATCTTTTAGCTTTTGCCTTTTTTTTTCCCTGAAACTTGAAGTGATATTTACAATGTGCACAGCGAAACATACTTTTCCATGAACCCTTGTCAAGGGAGAATAACATTTTACATTTAACTGTAAACCAGGTGATTATGACCAGTGATGTAGTCTGTGATAAGTAGAGACAAAAGAAAAACCACAAAGATCATTCTAGGGAACAAAAGGCCCAGTGTAGTATCTGCTGGCAGATTGTAGGAAGTGTTCCCTTCAAGAACAGTACACAGGAAAAGTTGATTCCTGATCTACTGTGCTTGTCTCTGTACTCTTAATTCTAAGCTCTGCAGAATTAGTAAGTGCATTACTGTCTTAGCTTCCTTAGCTCCTTGTCCTTGTTCCATTTGTTCTCCTTGTCTTTAAAGACTTGGGGAGATGGTCTGTGCACTCTTTTTGTTTACAGGTGTTACTTTCTTGGTAGGTGTAGAGTTCAGGCAGAACCAAGCAGGATAGGCACAATATTGCTAATCATAGAATAGAAATGTGGAATTGTTTAGGTTGGAGAAGATCTTTAAGATTGTCAAGTCCAACAGTTAGTCCAGCACTGCCAAGTCCACCGCTAAACTGTATCCCCAATGGCCACATCTGTCTTTTAAATACCTCCAGGGATGCTGAACCAGCCACTTCCCTGGGCTGCCTGTTCCAGTGACTGACAACTCTTACAGTTAAGAAATTTTTACTGACATCCAATCTAAACCTCCCCTTGCACAACCTGAGGCCATTTCCTTCTGTCTTGTCGCTAGTTACCCGGGAGAAGAGGCCAACCCCCACCTCACTACAACCTCATTTCACATGGTTGTACAGAGTGGTAAGGTCACCCCTGAGCCTCATTTCTCCAGGCTAAACAACCCCAGTTCCCTCAGCCAGTCCTCATAAGTCTTGTGTTCCAGACCCTTCACCAGCTCCATTGCCCTTCTCTAGACATGTTCCAGCACCTCAACATCTTTCTTGTAGTGAGGAGGCCATAAATGGGCACAGGACACAGCACTGTCATCATCCTGCTGACCACACTATTGCTGATCCAAGCCATGATGCCATTGGCCTTCTTGGCCACCTGGGTACTGCTGGCTTGTGTTCAGCTGCTGTCAACCCAGGTCCTTTTCCAACAGGCCGCTTTCCAGACACTCTTCCTCAGGTCTGTAGCGCTCCATTGGGGTTGTTGTGACCCAAATGCAGGATGCAGCACTTGGTCTTCTTGAACCCCATACAGTTGGCCTCAGCCTGTTGATCCAGTATATCCAGATCCCTCTGCAGAGCCTTCCTGCCCTCTAGCAGATAAATATGCCTCCCAACTTGTCAGTCATCTGCGACTGAGGGTGCACTTTATCCCCTTGTCCAGATCATTGAAAATGGTATTAAACAGGACTGTCTCCAATACTGAGCCCTGGGGAACCTCACGAGTGACCTGCCACCAGCTGGATGTAACTTCATTCACCAACACTTTCTGGGCCTGGCCATCCAGCTGTTTTTTTACCCAGTGAACAGTATGTCCCACCAAGCCATGAGCAGCCAGTTAGTCCAGGAAAATGCTGTGGAAAACAGTGTCAGAGGCTTTACTAAAGTCCAGGCAAATGACATCCACAACCTTCCCTCATCCACTCACCAGGTCACCTTGTCAGTAGAAGATCAGGTTAGTCTAACATATTGTTTGTTGTGAGAAGATAAGTAGTCCAAATATAAAACTTCATATATTACCCATGTAGGGTTCTTTTCTCACATAATCATTTCTAACAGTGAATACCTCTTATTTGTTCAACCACAGCTTTACTTGGTGTTCTCTATGGTTACCCCTTCAAAAAAAAAAAAAAAAAAAACCAACAAAATAACAAAGACAATCTGTTTAATACTTGTAGTTGATTTTCTTGAGAGTCTTGCTACATTTGTAAGAGATCACGTGTAACACTTGAACGTAGAAGACGAAGTACTCTGAAAAATTTCAACTGCTTTATTTCTGCTTAGTGAAATATTAATAAACAGATATGACAATGCAGTGTCCTGTCAGAGTGTTTCTTGTAACTGACAGCTGACCAGCTTGCAAATTTAAAATTGAAAATGTGAGCAGAATAGAAAATAACTTCAGAGTTTCTGTCAAGACACACATGACTCCTGTCACCTCTATGACACACAAACCAATCTATACTATACCAATCTTGTTCCCTTTGTTCATTCTGTTATTATATTGCTATTAGATTCTAAGTCCCTGAAGTTTTAAATAACCTGAATTTATATTTCCAGTTGAGTTTAATTAAACTTGAATGTGTTTTTTTGATGGTACTAAGTAATTAAGAACTCAATTAATTGTTGTAAGCTCTGTAAGTTTCAAGAAAACACAATTATGTTTACAAAAGGCAAATAGGAACACTTATCTTTGCAAATGATCTGTTGAATACAGATAAATAAGTGGAATTGGTTTTATTTGTTTTATAGGTCTACCTCGATCTCGTAGTCAGACGTGCCTGCCTGAACTGTTAAGATTTCTGGGACAAAATGTACATGCAAGGAAAAACAAGAATGTTGATATCCTTTGGCAAGCTGCTGAGGTATTTTTTCATCTAAGCATCTCTGTATAGTTCAGCTAATTTTCTGTATGCATACATGTTTTCTCTTTTTTATTATTGGTATGTTTGTATTTCTTCATTTGCTTGTGTGTAGCTTGGAAAGCTGCCAGGTTAAACTTCCTCTAGAATGAAACATGGGGAGATAAAATATATTTTCCACATCAGAATTTTCCCTACAACTCATGCAATGAAGTTCTGCTCTCTCAAAGATGACAAATTTTAACATCAAAGTCCTACACAGCATTTGTGTCTCTAAGGAGAAGTACAGATCTGTTCTCTGAGAGAAAGTTATGTATATAGACAAAATGATGGATTGCATATCCTGTTTCTAGATATGCCGCAGACTAAATGGTGTTCGATTTACAAGCTGTAAAAGTGCCAAGGATAGGACTGCCATGTCGGTCACCCTAGAGCAGTGTTTGATCCTACAGCATGAACATGGAATGGCTCCACAGGTTTTCACCCAGGCTCTGGAGTGTATGAGGAGGTAAGAGTTTGACTGCATCACTTATTCCTGAATGAGGAACCATGCAAACTGCAGAGGAGTGGTGGTCTCTGTTTCTGTCAAAAGAAAAAACAAAGTAAACTAAAGTCAGAAAACTGCAGAACTGACTGCTAAAATTCATCCCTCCCTTGCATATGAGTTGCATATGCTAAAGCTGGTTCTTACCAGTTTTGTATCAAATGGGCTTGACTTTTCAGTAGTAAACAAGTTTTCAGAGAAGCGTGTAAAAACGTGTTTTCAGTTAATGCTGAGCTTATAGAACAGGAAACTGGTGCTTCTTTGGAAGTTGTTTAATGATAAGGTTACCTGAACTGTCACAGTGCTGGGTTTCTTAGTTCTAGATCAGGCAGATTACTCAGGGATGGCCTGTCTTTTGTTCTTTGAAACACAGACACCTGCAGTTTGCACTGGTTTGCCACGTGTATTCTTTAGCAGTGAAACACTGCTCACTGGGTGAAATGTATGAGTGTTTCACACTACAACAACCAAATTTCATCACAATGTGTCAGTGTGCTGTTGTCGTATCAATATAATAATGTTCTGTATTCTGAAGCAGCAGAGATGTTTGCAGAATTAAATACTGTACTTAAAGAAAAAAATAAAATCTGTTTACTGTTGTTCAATGCCTTGTTTCAAGCACTGCTGGAAAACTCCGTAAGTCACATACCCAAAGAAAGGATAAGAAATCTAGCTTTAGTCTTTATCAATGTAGTTCAACAATGCTGTTCAGTCCTGTTTTTCAACATTCACTCTTACTGAATGTACTGTGCTGTGTGTCTTTTCACCAAATTCTCTAGAGTGTTCAATTCTCTTATCCTTTCTGTATGTTTTTGCTGTTTGACCCTTTCCTACTCTTCAGTTACCTAGAAGAAAAATGTCTCATACAGTTTAACACTTCCAGCCTCTTACAATAATAATTTGAGGGGTTATATCTACATCTAATTGGATGTCACTGGACTTCTTTATTTTCACTTTTTTTGCTGCACTTTTTGCCGCATTGTTACAGAGTTATTAAAGTACATGAAAACTGCACTCAGAGACTAATTAAACCTTGATGCTAGAAACAAAATTTGAAACAATTTCATGAGGGAGAAATTATTAATTTAAAAAGGAACTAAGTAGCTCTCAAACATCTTTAAATTATGCAACTTGTCGACTTAGACATCTGAAGCAAAAATAGTTTTGTTTCACAGTTTTGTATTTAGTAAGAATAAAAACTACTAGGAAAAATACTGGGAATCTTGTTACTTTCTTCAAATTCATTACTGGGTCCGTGAAGTTCTTTTAATGCAGTCGTGGGCACAGTAGAGAGAGAAGTTAATAACAACGTTGTTTTGGTCCTACCCATTTAATATAACACAGGATCAGATACAATATTGACCCAAGAAAAATATTGCTTTATGTTGACCTACACAGGGATATTGAAAGAGGGCCAATTTAATCAAAACCTTTGGATTGAGTGTTCTGTCAACATCAGGGACTTGTTCTGGCAGGTGAAAGACGTGACTTTCTCTTCTGTTACATCTTTGACTAAGAGAGATTGCGCAGAACAAATACTGACTAGTCCTGAGGGAAAACCAAGATTAGACCATTCTTCAAGCTCATCACTCTTTCTTCCTCACATCTCATTGCTCTTTGGGATACATAACTATGTTTTTAAAATTACTTGTTGATTTTACTCAGGAGCAATGGTACAGAATTAACAAAGTTTAATGAGACAGATTGTATTATGGAATAAATATGGAGGAGTCCAACTCCACCAAATCCCATTTCAGCCTGGACAGGTTGGCCTGGCCTAGATTATATATATAGGACATGAAAGGGCAAATTACTTCCAGGGCATTCAGAAAACTTGGGTATTTTTCTTTTAGCTTGGCTCTTTTATTTGTGCAGCTGTACTGGAAAAGGAAGGTTTGGTTCATTCTTGGAGACTTTTGAAGTTTCTGGGGTAGTTGGAAAGACAGGGAAGAGGTACTAATAAGTTGTGAGACTCAGAGAAAGTATTTAATCTCTACTGGTAACTTCCCAGAGAAGAAAAGCATCCTTGCTCCATTCTTGAAAAAAATTAAGAAAGCATCTCTTCTTCCATGTGATGTTGGTCTTCAGAGGTGTTAGTTCCCACTTGTCCTCAAGGACTTCCCTTCCTTCCTGGTCTTGTCATAGTTGCATTCAGTGAGCATGGACATCAGGGAGAGAACGAAGAGTGCTCATTGTGGATTCTTGTAGAAATTCACAAGGTTGTGGTTTTCACCTTAGAAACAAATATCCTATTAGAATAAACTCACTTTTCTGTAAATAAGTTACAGCTTTTCCAGTCCTAAATGAAATATATGGTAACTCGCAGCCTACAAGTAGTAAAATCTTGATGATATGTCTGGAAGTCCAAGCTACAGAGGAAGTGGCTACCTGGTCAGTAAAGGCAGATCAAGAGTCAAAGTCCAGATGGATCATGTAGCCTCTTCCATCTGCAGCTAACACTCCCCATTAGACCTGTGAATCCCTGCTGTCCCTTCCCCTACCAGATTTCTGTCCTGTCAGAAATGCCAGTGGAGATGTTTGTGTGAATATGCTCTAAGGCAGTTTCAGTCAAAATCATTGTGTGTAGCAAAATCCTTTACATGTTTCAGGTAGCCTAGCTCATTTTCATTAAAACAATTAGGAAGTTGCAACACAAGCAGTTTAGCCAGCAGAGGAGAGCTGTCTTTGACAGGGACTCTTGAAAAGTAGCTGGAAATGGGGTGAGGGAAGTAATCTCTTCTAGTTGCCATGGTGCTATCTAAAAGGAATTGCATAGTAAAGTCCTGAGAGTCATGTTTGGATATGACCACTCACTGCAATAAAACAGCCATGAAAAACTTGCTTGGATTTCTTCAGTTATTGATATACTTTAAGAATAAAATTGTGTTGAGTTGACCTTGAGCACCTGCCAGATGCACACCCAACTGCTCACTCACTGCCTCCCCTCAACAGGATAGGGGGAGAAAATATGTGAAAAAGCTCATAAAGACAGGGAGATCCCTTGCCAATTACTGGTACAGGCAAAACAGACTCAGCTTATAGAAAATTGATTTTTTGCAAGTGGATTTGGGATGTTAAGAAACAAAGACAAAAATTAAAGAACCTTGCCTTCCACAACCCCTTTTGTTCTAGGCCCAAGCACTCTGGTCCTCCATTCTCAGCTCCTCTGCCTCCTCCCCATGCTGAGCAGTGCACAGAGGATATGGAATGGGGGTTTGCAGTCAGTCCATAACAGCTGTTCTCTGCTGCTCCTTCCTCCTTGCACTCTTCCTCCACTCCAGCACGGGTCCTTTCCATGGGCTGGACTGTCGTGCAGTCGTCTCCATGGCTGCAGGGGAACCTCTGCTTCAGTTTGGTGCTCACAGGGATGTTTCTCACATCTTTTCCCATTGTCCTTCACTGCCATGCAGTGTTTTACCTTTTCTTACACAGGCTTTCCCTGAGGTCCCAGCGTGGCTGAGGGGCTCAGCTGTGACTGCGGTGGGTCCACTGAAGCTGGGTGGAACCAGCAGTGTCCAGCATGGGGCAGCCATGGGAGGATTCCCATATGCAAGCTAAATTAGCAGGGAATTTGCTTTCTCTCTTTACCCTAGTCCTCTCCTAGAGGTAATCTGCTGATTAACATTTTATTTAAGACACTGCACAGTTTGGTATATTTGACATATCCAAAAGGTGACTTTTCACCCCTCGGGTAGAAGCATCTACATGGGCCAACAGTGACAAGGAAGCACTTTCCAGCTCTTGCCTTCATTCCCACCATATGTGTCTGTACATATGTCTTTGTGTAAAATTAAGTAGCTTGATACTAATTTTTAATGGTAGAGATGTAGCATGTGATTTTGATAATGCCATCTTGTCATTTTGATCCTTCCTTCTTTTCCTTTCCCACTGTTTTACTTTTTATCTATACTCTAAAACACTACTTTCTCCAGGCTATTTTACTGAGCCTTTATCCACCACTTTCCAGTCACCATTAGCTTTCCACTGACTGATTCTTCTGATAACACACACACATCCTCCTCCCTACCACTACAAAAATAATTGGGATTTGTAGGCATCACAGATGCAGTCTGCCCTTGTCCAGTGTAGGCACCAGGAAAACATATTTTGATCGCTGATTTGGATCTGTTAATTCAGATCAGAAATACAGTTGGTTTCGTTTCCTGCCCACCTAACTCCATTTGACTTGAAGTATCACCAGCTTCTGAATGCTATTTTTCTCTTTCACCGCCTCCAGGGTCTATCTGTTTTCTTTCAAGACGTTGTCCATTGGTTACCTAACCTTGCTATGCAACCAGCAAGGTTATGGATCAGTTTTTATGGATGGAGAGAGTGCACTAGTTCTAACAGGATCAGGCTCACAGGTTGCACTTAGCTGTTGCTTTGCAAACTAAAGATAGGGTTGGACTGCACAAGATATAAGAGTGATCCAGTATGAAAGGCCACACTACAAAGCCTCAGGTTACCTGAAGAGGTGTTTGCCACTGTATCCTCCAGTGCTCAATGTAGGAAGTGAGGACACAATGAGATGGGCTCTGCAGCATGTCTTGCCTTCATGTGCATATATTGAGGCACTTCAGAAACATGCGTTTTGAGAAGTATATTGATACACCCTTGAATTCACGTCAAAGCAGAAAAACAAATGGGTGATTTGGGGTTTTTGTTTACATGTTGAACAGGTAGTTAAGACATTAAACTAATGCACTGCCGCCCACATGGAAAGATGTTTGAAAGGGTCAAATACTACAATGGTTATTCATGTTCAGCTTGCTTTTCAGAGCTCCACTTCTTTGCAGCATGCCAAAGCATGGCAGAGCAGCATGGGGTATTATTGCTTGGTAATCTGAAAGAATGAACATGGAAAACCATTTATGTTCAACCTACATGTGTTTATTTTCACTAGACTACAGTACTTCTTTCTTATTTTTCTCTTTTATTCTCTTTCCCTCTCCTTATTTCTACAATTGTACTGATACATATTTTTGAGACCTTTTTCCACTCTTTCTTTACTTCCATCTTCTGATTTTGTTGTGCGTTCTTCCATGTTTTTTCATTTTCTTGACCACCTTGTGTTGCCATCTCTTTTTATGCATTCATTTGCATGTCCGTCTTCCTTTCTGTTTTATTTTCCCTCTTCCCAACCTTCTTCCTTTTCACAGCATTGGAACACGGGAGATAGTCACGCAGAAGAACTTGAGTGGCTTGGTGCCCATCCGAGATTTCAGACTAGATCCCAGCCTCCTCTACTCTATTCCTTTACTAGCTCTCAGCCCCAATTTACTGATTGTGTGGCTGTTTCTGAGCATAGCGTACCTGGTGGCCAGATTACGTTGCAAGTGAAGATTAAGTTAAAAACAAAAACAAAAAAAGTGCTTGAATGTGTATTGCCACTTGGTACCTGCTGGACAAAGGAATGTGTCATAGCATTGTCTGCCAAGAATTATTATTATGCCTTACAATTTTACGTTTCTATTGTACTAAACTGTAAATATACATCAAATTATTTTATCAAAAGGAATTGTATTGAAACTTTAAATTATTGTTCTGCTTTCAGTGCTTGTAACATAGTCTGACATTGGCCTGTTACCTCGTTACTTTAGCTGGCCTGAAGATCTCTTACCAAATATAGTTTTATGTTACTTGTTTCATGTATTCCAGAGAAAGGAACTCTATCTGAAAAGAATTTGTATCTTTTTGTATATTTAAGGGGTATGCTAATCTTGCCTTTCATTTTTACAAGGTATGAAGAGAAAAATAAAAACACGGGTGGGGTTTATAAGAAATTGTAAGAAATTTATTTAAACAAATTTCTACCTTCATTTCAAAGCATAATATCCAAATTACTGGACAGTTTGTAGAACCATAGTCTTGTTCCTTTCTCATGGTTAAGTATGTTCTAATAGACTAGTGTACCCACTCAAAAACCAACTTGCCGTGGGCTGCATGCAGAATTATTTCATTCAATTTGTAGATCTGCATTTTGCAATGTATTAAAGACATAAAGAGAATAACTTGTGGTTAGGAAGGGGATGTAATTGGCATTAGCCTGCTAATGATCCATTATCTGTTTCAGGTGCTCTGTTATAGAACTTATTCTGAAATAGATTCATTATCATCCTAGAAGATAAAGATATTGGTCTTTAATATTTCAGGCAAGAAGAGGGAGGTATCAGTTAGCTCCTGTAGTAAGTGGGTTTGAGGTTTTCCATTGGGCTTTATTTTAATTACATTAGACTAAATATTACTGTTATTCCATTTTTAAGTGTTGGACAGCTTTAATAAATTATGATGCTGATAGTGACTTAGTGATAAACGAATGATGGTAAGTTAACATGTATTTAGGTGGTGAAACTAAAGCGGCTTACCTAGTTTAGTGATGCAGATAAATTTGATCATCATTTATATATAACATCAAACTGGGGGAGGCCTGTTTAAACTGAAAGGTTTTGTTGGTTCAGTGCTCTGGCAGAGCTTATCAATAGCAATAGCTGATTAAAAAAAACTAACCTCATTTAATGTAGTTTGATAAATTCATAAAGGGGTTTACTTCGCTTGGTGCCTGAGATGATTTTGGGCTTCTGAGGAGAACTAGTACTGTGATTTGTATTTTCTACTATTATTAACTTGCTCAAAAACTATAGGTAGCTATAGCTTTTATTATCAATTTTAATGGAATTTGAAAGCTGCTGGAAGAGGTATGCTAAAGAAAAACCAAAAAAGCACAGTTAGAATAAAAATTAAAATTAAATCCTAACTTTGGATTTAATTATTCTAACTAAAAAAAAAAAAGTGTGTGTTATATTTGTGTCTTCATGAAATCAGACTGTACAGTACACTATCTCCTGATATTTTTCCTCACTATTCTTCCAATTTTGTTTTTAAAAGAAAAAAAAAAAAACAAAACAAGACAAAAACAAAACACCAGAAAGACATATCTGGGGTTTTATATATATATACGTATATATATATTTAAGCATGTATCCTATTTATTTTTAGTTGCTATGAATTTAGGTACATCCTTACTGATGATGAGATTTAAAATCATGGTATGATGGTATTGGACATACCCATGTCCTCTGCTGATACCTGGTACCACTGTGTCTCCATAGTAATCATCTCTTCTTTCTGATTAACACTGGTTCATTTGCTATTGGGTGCCCCAGTCTACCTTTTTACAAAGCAAACAGTTGTGAGGTTGGACTGTGGCCTTGTTCTTGCAACGCGATGAGTGTCCTAGGCTCAGTCTAACAAGATATGAAAGTAACTTTAGTAGAATCACAGCTGAAAGGGACCCACAAGGGTCATTGAAGTCCAACTTTTGGCCCTGCACAGGATCATCCCCAAGAATTACACCATGTGCCTGGGAGCATTGCCCAAATGCTTCTTGAGCTCTGTCAGGATTGAGCTCTGTCAGGCTTGGGGCCATGACCCTGGGGAGCCTGGTCCAGTGTCTGACCACCCTCTGATAGAGTGGCAGGCATGTCCACTGAACTCCCTGAAATTACTAATCTCTTCAAAGTATCATCACTGCTCATGACTATCACTTAGAATTGCAGTAAGACCACACCTAGATTCATCTAGGCTTTTTGAAAACAAATAGGTTTTTTCTTTTTTCTTTAGTGGGGACAAGTTTTTGGTTTTTCCTTTTTGAGCTTGCTCTGTGCTTTCATTTGGGCATTGAGATTTAAGATGCTGTATTGCTTACTGCTTACAGCAGAAGAAAGATGGCACATGAAATGGTGTGTGTAAAATATGTTTTTGTCACCATCTCTGTGCCACAGAGGGGCATGTGCAACAACCAGATGCAGTGGAATGCATTGTGAACAGAGTGATTCACTTTGGAGTCAAAATGCTCATCCAGCATCCCATATTTGCTAGTTAAACTTACTGCTTTTATTAGTGCTTTGAAGTATAACTTGTGCAATTTTTTGATTAATCTGTTTAGCTGCAACAGCCATTGGGGGAGTTCTGTAACACAAAAACCAATGCCAGGAAAACCATGTTCTATGTCTGTTCTATAAAAGGCAAGCACAGAATGTGCTCTGGAGACAAATTTCAAACTTACTGTTTCTTAAAGCAAAAAGGTTACAGTATGTTATGAAGTTAAAGTAGATGTTACACACAGAACACAGTTACAGCCAGTTTCATTGACCAAAATTAGAAGAACAGTGAAGTCCGTGAGAGTACAAGAGCTTTCAAACTGAACCAGAATCCAAGACAGGACTAATGTGACATTTCCACCATAAGATGTTGTACTGTACACTTTGCCATGAAGGTCTAGTATTAATTGTTTAGGTTTCAGTCCTCAGTCAGGGAAAGACATTCTCCTGCAAGCCTAAATTGATTTATAATATATATTTAAAAGATAGTGCTTCCTCTTTGTATGTCTGTTTTTTGGATATAAGCAAAGGAACTCTGAATTAGAGTTACAAATGTAAAGAAGCCTTATAACCAGAGTAGTTTTCTATTGTAGCACAGAACCTCTTTGTAATATGGGGGCAGTTGCACCAAAACATTGGGTGATAATTAAATTCTGCACAGCTTTGTTTCACCGGGGTGATGACTGTCAACAGAGACAGTCTTTTTTTGCACCTAAGCAAAGCTGCTATTTCATGATTAAGATTTTTTTTTTAGACTCTGTTGGTTTTCAATTCAGTTTATGCATGGAGAGATAACTGGAAAGTCATTATTTTTGTATCGGCTCTAATCTTTTAAGTAAGTACTGGTAATACTGACATACAGGGAACAATAAAATTACTTTGAAGGTCTTATAGAGAGATCAGCAGTTTTTCTTTTTCAGCTTAATGTATTAATAAATTAGCAGAACTGCTTTTAAGCAATCCTTTGGGATCCCTTGTGCAGTGAAGCCGCATGTGAACTCCTCAGCAGTGTACCCTGAAATACATGAAACCGTCGCGAAAGAACTTTTTCAGTAGAAGTGCTGCTGCTTTCCAGAAATGCAAAACTAGCAATCAGACATAGCATGTGTCCATTCTGTGTGCTTCTTACCAGCATTGTATGATGAGTCATCATTTTTAATATTTGCAGTGGCAAATTAATTAAACGCTCATTAAATATAACCAACTTTTTTTTAATGCTATAAGATAACCAGTTCATTTCATCTAAGTCTTTTTTTTTTTTTCCTTTTTACTGCTGTCATTTTTTGTGCTTGTTTTTTTTCCCCAGTGAGGGTTGTCGCCGAGAAAATACAATGAAGAATGTTGGATGTCGCAAGTATGCATTTAATTCCCTGCAACTGAAGGCTTTCCCAAAGTATTACAGGCCTCCAGAAGGAACTTATGGAAAAGTTGAAACATAAACATACCATGTCCTTTAATTGCTGTTCCATTAAAACATGTGGATACACTCTAGACTAATACATGAGTTTGTCATCCAGAAGAGATAAATAACCTTTTTGTACGTTTTGCTAGGTTATACAGAGCATGTTACTTACAGAATTGGAATCTATAGTAACAATTATTCCAACACCTTAGCTTGAGAATAGTGTGATGACTCTCTGCCCGTTTAAATAGCCTTCAGTGTATGTAAGATGAGCAGATATTGTGATACTTAATAATTACCTATATGCAAATAGCTAGGTACCTCCTGGATGGGAAAGGACTCTAGGAACGGCATTTAGGCAGCTGTTTCACATAACATCTTTTTATACTGAGTTGACTTGAGATTGAGCTTTTCATAAACTTTTTAAAACTGAGAGTAAAACTCAGAAGTTGTAAATAAAAAGGGATTGGATCCTAGACAGTCTCGTAACTGTAGAGTGTGTTGTTGCAATCAAGAAATGGGAGTTTAACTTAAAAAAATCAGCACAGTAAAAGCCAGGAGGCTAAATTGTTTTACTGTATATAGGATGCCATCTTCATATATGAAATTAACAATATGTAAAAGGCCAGACATATGAAGTCTGGCTTATAGTTCTGTTCAAATAAAACAAATTCCTGTTGTCTTCAACAGATAAGCCCTTGGGCACACAACTGATTTTAAAAAAATGTTTCAGAAATGTAATGATGCTTAACCAATTAATGCCAGCAACAGTTCCCCCTGTCCCTCCTTGCTCTAAGGCAAGTGCAACAAGCACGTTGCTCATGTTGCACATGACATGTTTGATCTGTTCCATGGTGTTGTACATTAATTAACACATTTTTACCCACGGCTTTTTATATCACTTCTGGATTGTAAGCATTAGTGTCTCGGGGCATCACATTGTTTTGATCAGTGTTTGACTTTTTTTCTATATCAATTTTGTATGTCAATACAAAGAGTGCCCAAAGTGCCCAACGCATCCCTGCTACTCCATAACCAAAACTGGTTTCTGTTTACCTCTGCATTTTACCTGTTCAGAATCCTGGCAGGGGGAAGTGACTGATGTCAGGGTATTTCTGAGGAAGGCAGTGATGCCCCGTGTTGATAGAAAGGAACTGCTCATGTGCTACTGCCTGTGCCTGGGAACTGCAGGTGGGTTCTAGCTTAGGACAAAGGTGATCAGTTTGGTAGCATTTGGTAAAAAATGTTCAACAGGTCTCAGAAATAATTGCCTTCAAAGCTAAGATTGCATTTTAAAAAGGAGCTAAATGTTATTTTCCAAATTTTAACAGGATCAAATAATTTCTAGCTAACTTTGTTCAGCACACCGTGTCCTTTCCTTCTTGGTTTCTAAGGATCTGAATTTTAGAATAGAAAAAATCTGCCCATTTATTTTGTGAGAGTAGCAACAGCCAGGTAAGTATATGGCTGTTTCCTGATTTCTTTCTTCCTCTCACTGATGTTTGTCTGTGCTGTCACTGCTCTATCAATCAGCCATGTTCATTCTGCTCCCATGTAGGTTTGGGGGTTACAGGTCCAGCAGTTTTTGCATTTTGCTTTTTGCAGTTTAACACAAAGCAGCATGTCAGAGAGTTCTGCTGAACTAGGCTGTTATTATTATTTCAGACTCTCTAGGATAACAAAACACAGAATTCTGTGCAAAAGCAGTGTATTGTAGTACCTACTCCAGGTCTGAACAAATCATCTGCAGTAGAAGAGTCCCTTGGAAATGCTACAAACTCTGTTCACCAGTTAATAAATGTTGATTTTGTTTTATTTTTTGCTAATAAGTAAACAAATATATCGTGAAAAACTTTTCAGTGGGGTCTCTTTAGACATGTTACTACATTAGTTCTGCTCAACTTTCAGCTCCTGGCCTGTTATTAACTGTTACATTTATTTTTGTATAAACTATACTCTTTATATCCCTTAGTTTTTATGAGTTGATAATTTTATTTTGTATATTTTAAGCGTGGTTAATTTTGTTTTAAGTCCTGTATTGTTACACTAAAAATTTTCCAATGTTCAGCTTCAGAAGAAAATAACAAGAGGTCTCTTGTAGCGATTAGCAGCACCACTCACTTAGACTGTGACCAACAATCATTAGATCTGCTCTAGAGCTTTATTTATTTTGTACACCAGTGTAATCAGAAAAAGTTGCTGAATTTTGTATGTGTGTGGTGGAACAGCTGTCCCAAGTACTGCATTGTTTTGTTTAAAATACTCTGATTTCAGTAAGCTTACCTGTAAAATGCTGTTGTCCAGCTCACGTGTTCTGTACAAGGCATGGTCAGCACATGCACATCCACGGGCTCGTTTAAAGGGCGTCACAAACAGCAAGATCTCAAGCAGTTCATCAGAAAAAGAAAAACTGTGAAACTTGAAATCCACATAGGACGCTTCACGAGGGTGAAGTAAGCTTTTCTGTTGCACAGGAGAGATGAATCTAAGGATTACTGTAAAATGAAATTCTGTCTAATGTTCTTTTTTTGAGTACATTTTTTAAATTATAAAACATACAAAGGTAAAAAAAGAAAACTGTTGCCAAGTATGTTCTGTGTATGTTCTGTGAAAGTACCTACAGCACAGTTGCCTTTTGTTTCATTTATACGTGTAAAATTACTGTATAATACGACACAGTTTTGTCCCAACACAACTGTATTTGCCAAGCTTTGTGCTTTGAAATATTTTTATTTATTTGGTTTTGGGCAGTATTAATATATCATAAACATATAGCTACTGTTTTATATATTCTAGTTCATCCAATCCATGTATGCTGTAAATGTGCTAGTCTTTAGGATGACAACCAATAAAGAACTGACAAGAATAACAAATGGTGTCTTACTTTTAATGTGTTTGTGGTAAATGAAAATAAACACTTTCAGGTTCCTTGACTTGATGCTCTTTTATCTGTTGCAGAATATATTAAGCCAAGTTTTGTAGGGAGACATTTTGCACAGATGTTCAAGTCAGGAAGTAGTTACTTACAGCTGCTATCAGTTTTCTGTAGTTAAGTCAGGCACCAGTTTGTCCCACATGCTACACGTTCAGCAGCAACAGCTAAATAAAAAAGCAATATAAGGTATTTTTCTTTCTAATTTTATATACTTTCTCTATTAATCTTCTATAAGGCCTTCTTGAGCTTTGTTCTCTGTTTTTTCCCCTCTTCCTTCCATTAATAGAATTCCTTCTCTGCTACTGCTTCCCCTTCAGCCAACTCATCCCTCCAGCAGCTTTAGCAGCTGGGCTGTTTTTCAGCAGGGATAGGTTGTCATTGTTGATTGTCATTTTGATTTCAAGGTTAAGCTTTTTCAGCCTTTTTCAGTTTGTGAATTTTTAAACATGTCTAAGACCCACTTCAGAAATTTTTTATCTATGTATTGTTGCCAGCTGGATCTAGGTTTGTTTAAAATAGCTCTTCCTAATGAATGACAAGACTTTTAGGCTATGAAGGGCCTAAAGGCACAACTCAACAGCAGCCTCTTTCTCACATTACTTTAAGTGTCAGGCAGACTTTCCACTCCCAGCTCATGAAACATTTTCCCTGTTGCAACTCAGGATGGATGCAGTTTGTCAATTTATTTGCAGCGTGATTAACCGGCCATCGTGTAAGTAACGAGGGTAAGTAACGAGAGGGATTTACATCGACACAATTACACGGGACTGCATCAACCTCTCAAGCCACACCCCGGCTGTGCCTGCAGGCAGGAGGCCTAGTGGGTATTCCATACCTTCCCCACACTAGGAATGGTTGTAACACTGTTCATTGTAGGAAACTCCCAGGGGCCCACATGTGAACAGGCACATGCAGGAGGTTTGGGAGCACAGTGACCCAGCCAGGGGCCTTCTGCTCACCCCCTTTTACCTGCATCCACCCACATATTCCCACCTACAACATCCCTGCCCAGCTGGCCAGGCCAGGGCATCCCTCCCACATGTCCAGAGTGGTCCCACAGCAGTGCCAGCCATTTTCTTTGGGGAAGTGCAAGTTTGAGAAGTTCTGAAGAGCGAGATTGAAATAACTTTTTTTTTTAGGGGATTAAATTGCCACCAACTAATGTTGGTATTGGGCAGATGATGGCACTGGCGTCTAACATTGAAATCTGGAGACTATGTGCTGCTATAGAAATGCTCTGGAAATGTTGGTGAAATGCCCTTCATGTTGTAGGTTTGTAACAAACATGAGGGGGTCTAGCCTAGGTGTTTTGAGAGACATCCATCAGGTCTGGAATAGCATTCATTAGCTACGATAGGATACAGTCCTTCTGATGGGATTTTCTGTATTTTTTTCTGACATCAGAACTTTCTCATTCAGTGCTATTCCTGAACCATTTTTTTCCTCTAACCATGGTATTTTATTCCACATTGTTCACATTGTGTTTTGACCAAATTTCCCATAAGCTTGTCAGGACTTCCAGTTAGAGCACATGAACTTACATTTTCAATCAAACTTTAAGTTGTATGAGTGTGTTCCTAAAAATGCTGTGGCCATATCCACAACTTCAAAGTCTGTTGGCAAGTGGCTGAAGAGGAGTTTCTTTGACTTTTCTCAGTTTCTTGTTGTAGTATTTTCATGAAACTTCTAGTTCTTCAAAAAAGTGAATCTCTGCATGAATAATAAGGCTTTACAATACCTACGTGGGAGTAGTCTCTGGAAGTGGATAACTTTTTTAATACCTGTGAGACATGGCTGATGGCAGGAACTAGAACAAAACTTACTGAGAAATATCAGCCAGTAGAATGCTTAATTATTGAGTGGAAACATGGCAGTGCTGCTAAAAACTCATCTGGCTTGTGTTCCTCAGTCCCAGCTCATTTCCTCTGAGACGGTTCATCAGCTCAGCAGTAATTCAAGGAATGGAGGCATATTCCTCATCTGCTGGTGGTGCAGTGGCCACTACTGTGCTTGTGAGAGGTCAGTGGGCAGGAACTGCTGGAGATCACCAGCTCCTCAACTATGAGGGAATCTTCCACAGGGCTCCCGATGTGACCTGGAAGAGAGGAGGGCTGCAGCAGAGCTTTGGGATTGAAACTAGTTAGTGGGACAGCACAAACAATAAGAACTGAAATACTCTTAAGGGGAGAGGATGCTGAAGCCCGGAAAAGAGCTCAGAAAAGGCCTTTCACATGGATAAAGTGGATGGAAAGAGAGCAGGGGAGAGCCAATGCATGTGTTTGGAGATTTGAACAAAAATACAAAATACCCACATAAAATTTCTCAAGTACAGGTGTAGAAATGAGTTGTAAAAATGTCCTGTGTGAATTGGAAGAGCTGAATGTCTTGAACATGTACAGAATATCACAGTTAAAGAGATTCAATATTGGAGAACTAATTTTGTTACATGAGCAGATACAGAAAAAGAGATACTGAAAGCACGTAGAAGAGCGGTTCATTTTAGAAAGTTCGATGAAAGAAATATTAAAATAAATACAGGAATACCTAGTTTTATTGCATTAGGCTTGTCTGGCATCTTGTGAAACTATGCTTGAAGAGAAGTAAAAGCCTGGTATGACTAACTGTTCCCCGGTTTGTGGACTTTCCCTATTGAACTGCAAGAACTTTCCAGTTCCTCTTGGTTTAGGACTTTTAGCACATTCCTGTTGAGCAATGGTAGCTGTATAGTCTGGAGGTGGGGAAAGGAGTGTTAATTTTCCCAAAGCACAACGTATTAAAGCAAAATGTTACTACTATAGCTGGGATTTTGTTATCTAGGTGTCAGGAAAAGCCGTAGCAGAAACCTTAAGGCCAGCAGGCAGAATGCTGTTCATAGCCACAGAGGGGTGCTGTTTATCCAAATAGCAGGAAACTCATTCTTCGCTCTGCAAAGGGAAGAAATGGCATTACTCAAATTTATTGAGTTGGGGGAAGTGTTTTCCAGTGTCCCGATTTAATCAGAGTTCCTGAAAGCCTTTTTTTCCTCACGAGTTAATATTGCTGTGTAGACCAAATCAGTGGCTTTTCACAAGGAGGCTCCGTTAAAGTACAAACCCAGGACAAATACCATCTATTTTCTGATGCTTTCTGTTGCTCAACCTGCTGACTTAAGCAATATGCAGTTTTTATTGTTCTAATAACTGCACCATATGGATTTTTGCATACAGCTGATGGATGTAAGGGCACTAAGTCAGCACACATTACAGCTCATTCTCATTCCACGCACCTGGAACCATGGTTTCAACTCACAGCCAGTGGCCAGCTCCCGTATTTGCACATCCGAAATTAAACTCTGCATAATCATTAGATATTCAGTTGAGTTGATTGTTGTAGCATGGATGTTTTAGCTGTGCTGAGTTATCCTTTTGGAGCATTTATTTAAACTGTTGCACCAGCTGCTTCAGAGAAAGGAATCATCTTTTATAGAAATGTAGAATCATAGAACCATTTAGGCCAGAAATGACCATCAACTGTTGACCTAACTCTGCAAAGTCCATCACTAAACCATGCCCCCAAGTGCTACATCTACACATATTTTAAATACCTCCAGAGGTGGTGACACCACCACTTCCCTGAGCACCCTTGTTCGAATACTTGACAACCCTTTACCCCTTGTGAAGAAATTTTTTCTAATAGCCAATCTAAACCTCTTCTTTCCACCCTCCCTTCCTCACATGTACAGAAAATCTGAATTTGTCACTAACTTTCTAAAAATAACTGAATTGTTTTATTCCTTGTGTGCCTCCCCTCTTCTCCCTGCCCTGACTATTTCAAAATATTAAGATAAACTAAGCAAGGGCCATAGCAGAATAGAGTAACTGAAGCTTTAAGACATTATTGATGTGTTCTTAAACTCTTAATTTTTACACCCTACCCCTCCCTTGAATTGGAGATCAGATCTTCAGCCACAGAAAAGAATTTGACAGGTAGGCAAATGTGGGCAAGGTTTGACAGTTAGATCTGCATTGGAAGCTCATAGGAATAAGCTTCTCTGTTTCTGGTTTGGGATGAGACATAAGTGACTATTCCTTAAAATTAGTGTTGCCTAAAAAGATTTCTAGTTTATATAGCACAACAGGAATTTTCCTGTGAGCTATAAGCTGAGTCATACCCATTTTAATGAAGAATGTTGCATAGATTTTGGGGACCTACTTCATTCTTTGTTGCCAGTCTCTTGCAGGTTGGCAGGATTCGTCTGGTAATTAATGTGACTGATAAGGACAAGGTATAGCAGGAGGATGGCAATGTAAAGCTGAAGGGGCTGAAAGTCCTTTCCCATTCCAGAAAGCATTATAGTCTATGCATATGGTGAAGGAGTATTATAGTCTCCTGATTCCAGCTTCTGTGTATTTCCCTCGAGAGGCAATGAGCTCTCCTCCTGAGCCTCTGTTGTCTTCTACAGTGCCGTAAGGCAGGTTAATGTCCTCTCTCAGGGAGTCTTGTCTTCCGTGACAGCAACTCCAGAATGTGCCACTGAGTGATCCTCGGGAGAGGCAGAAGCTGCTCCAGGTGCTCCTTTCCCAGTGCACTTGCTTCCCAGCCAGTTCCTTGGAACTAAGCTAAAACAAGTGATTTTGTCCTGCCATGGACCCGTACTAAAGACACTCAGGAAACTTATCAGAATAGGTAATTGGTGCTGGTGGTTTTTGGGGTGCTTTTTTTGTTGTTGTTGTTGTTGGTTGGTTGGTTGGTTTGGATTGTTCCCCCCCCCCCCCCCTTGGGAATATTTTATTAGCCCCAGAATTATAAAATGGGCAGTCTGTACCTCTTTTCTAGAATTATCTCTCCACCCACCTGACCCCCTTCATGCCCTTCCCAGCCAGCATCTTTTGTCTCTTGTAGAATGACAGGCTCTAGATCCTATCTTGTTTAGGCCAAGGAATTGAACTGTGATTTTTCACAGCTTGCAAGAGTCCCATGTGAATCCCATTACTGCAGTGTTAGAACATCCCACTCGCTGCTGCCACTCAAGGACTACTTGAGTGTTAACTTGTAAAATTTCAGGAGAGAGTCAGTGTAACCCTTGAAGGTCCCACAGTATTAATGACACTGACTCAAATATTTGCTTCACAATGGGCACATAGAGAGCAAAATCCAGTCTCAGATACAGGTCCTTCCTGAAGGACCACTTTTTGGAGAATCCAGCTTGACGGAAACACCTCAAGGGGATTTTATTAGGGGGTCATAAAATCTTTATTGGCATTTCCTTCTGCTTTCTGCATTTTTCTTGGTTAAAAAAAAAAAAAAAGAAAAAAAGGTTTTTTTATGTCAGTCCTTGTGTTTCAGCAAATATAGCGATATTAGGGTTTTCATTGCTTCTTAAGATGGCCAATTTTTATTAGTTTCCCAGAGTTTAGGCTAGTATTTCATTATATTTTCTCTGGCTCCCACAGATGCTTGGGCCTTTGCTTTCTGGATATTTGATTTTTTCTTTTATATATATATATACACACATTAAAAAAAGTCATGCTCTGCTTGCTGCTAGATAACACAGCACACTAGCAGCAGTAAGCATGGTTAGCTGTTGTGTTTGGAGGGCTGCTGAAGAGTGTGCTGATCCAGTCATCTTGAAGACTCCTTTAGTATTTATGTGACTAAAACACCAGTTGAACATAAAGTCCGTCCCTCAGTGGCGTTAGATATAAACAAGCACTGGGCAAAAGACTCAGTTTTGAAGCAGAACCTGTTTAACATGAGGTGACTGGACACTCTTCCAGCTGCACCAACCATGCAGTAGAAGCTGGGTTATTTTCAATCCCAGCATGTGGCTCTCTTCTAATGAACTGACTCAGCTGAAATTGTCATTGTTTCATGAGGCTGAAACACTGGAGCTCAGAAAACTTCCTCATAATTACAGTTTGGGGAAACAGACAAGGCCCAGTCAAAGCTGTATTTAGTGTGAAAACATCACTCCGGGTGAAATGGTTTCAGTGACAGAGAGCTTCTTACTTTGGGCACTCTTAATTTTCTTCTTCTTCTCATTTAGTCAGGCACAGTTCATTGTCAGCTAAAGTGCAGTAGACAACTTCAGTACAATTTCTCCATGATGCTCCAGTGGTTAAGAACCTGGTGTTTACTCACATTCTACATCCTAGATCCTCCTAGAGTTTTCCCCAGTTTGGTGTTTCTCTTACAGGGCAGTGGCCAAGCTACATTATGCACCACTGTTGACAGAGCTGTGGCCAGGGCCGGACCCAGACCTGCTCATTGGTATATTGCTTCATTCCAAGTGTCTGCATCTGTGAAACAAACACTAACTTTTCTTTGACTGGAATTTTATATCCCATTCTGATATAGTCTTACACTTTAACAAAATCTCTAATGCCTTTCAAGAACTTCTGGAAATACAGCTCATTATAATTAAACTGATTTCACATGTTAGGGCCATACTTACTTTACCTACCTCAGGCTTCCTGGTTTTAGTAACAGGCCAGAAACTTTTCAGGCTTTTAATGTCTATTTCTTAATGTTAGCAGAATAGAATTGCTCTTTAGAAGCACCAAAATAATTACCAAAATTAACAGTAATTGCTTCTCTTCCTTGCTGGGAACTTTGCACTCTCAGTAGCTTCCAGGTCTGGTAGAGCTGACTCAAGGCAGTTTGGCCCTGATTCTATCTGAAGAAATGTTTAAATTATCCTAAGCGCTGTTAGCTCCCTGGTGTCCAGGACAGTCTGTCTTCTGAGCAGGCTGAGGTGCTTTTTCCTCTGTTTTTTTTTACTCCAGACAGAGCTTCCCTCATGTCTGAGCTTCAGTCTTGTTTATTTTGCCTGTGAGAACAGTCACCTTTGCTTTCAAGCAAAATTTTGACCTTAGATCTCCCTGTATTGAGGCTGTCCTCCCAGGATGTTGCAATGTTTACAACCCCATCTAGATTTTTATGTAAGATTTCGCATATGCTTTGTCAAAAATATAATTTTCTTTTATTTTTACTCCATCATACGAGCTCTGTCCTATTATTCTGATTGTGGATGCTTCTGCCTCATTACCACCTCACCCCCTCTTAATATGAGTTTTCAATGCATGTAAAGAGTGACTATACCATAAAAGCTGGTGAGTACATACCTCAGGAAAACGCAGCAAAAGCCATCTTGGACACGTACTTACCATCTCAGAGGTTTCTTTAGTTACACCAAACCTTTGCCCAGGTTTTATTTCACCTAAATTCTGTCAGTGACAATTGTCACTTTGAGGCAGCTCTTTTGCTTTCTGTAACTATGCATAAGAAAGTGAAGGTGATTTCCAAAATAACCCTAGAGAAGGAAAATAGGACACTCAGGAGGTTTTTAGGCCTTGGATATTTTCTTTGGGAGAAAGACGTGCTTTTTCCTCTCTTAGGAAACTGAAAACTGTGTGTCAAAGATATTGGTAGTTCAGGTGGTTTCATCCCAGAACTTAATGTTTAATTGGTGCTCAAGGGGAAGCTCTTCCAAAACAAGAACTAAGAATATTCTAATGGTGGATGAGGTTACTTGCAATATCACAAGGCAATGTCTCACAGGTTTTTTTGGGGGGAAGTCTAAATAACTTGTGTTTTGCCTTGTCTTGTTCAAAAGGAATTTTAAACCAGAATTTTTTTTCCTGTCCTCCCTAATTAAACCACTGCAGACTATTAGTATCTCAGAATCCATTTCTGCTTCTACCCTCCACAGAATCAATTCCAATGCAAACACCTGCTGAGAAAGAAGTGGCACATGACCTTAAGCAGCTCCTCTCACCTTGAAGTTGTTGCTAGTTATCTTCCCAAGTTCCATTTACAGAGAAGCAGGCCTTGGCATGTCAGGAGCTTAACTACTAATTCTTTATTTTCCCTTTATTTTCATGCAGTAGGAGACTCAGTTAGAAGGAAATTGCATACAAATCCAAGTTGAACATTTCATGACCTTGCATGGCTCTAGAAATACCCAAATTTTAAGAACAAAGGAGTTCCAGCAGGTTCTTATTTGAGAGATCTTTATCTTCAAGCTTCTGCTGGTAGCAGCAAGAAGCCAGCAGTCTGACAGTTGTAGAGATTTTGTTTACATAATGCAAACTGGAAAAGGGCTCGCTTGGTTAAATAAATAAGACATTCATTTTATTGCATACAAAACCTTTATGCTACAAGCAATATTAATTAAAATATACTGTTCTTACTCTTTTGAAGGATGGATTCTGATAAAAATCTGCTGCTGTAAATTTTAAGCAGAGCCACTGAGCCATGAGTAATTTTATGTTGTTAGTCTCTTAATTCTTTCTGGTAATGGAAGGGTTCATTTCTACTTGGCTTCAGCTCAGAGGAATATATGCAGTCACTGGGGCTTGCCCTACTGTTAATGAAAGGAAACAGGCACCTTAAAGGGACAGATAAATTATATCTAAGAATAGCAATGTTCTTGTTCAGACCTATGCATGAACAGTGTTATAAAGGTATGGGCGTAACATAAACAGCAGCAGCTGCTATTATGCCTCATAATTGGAAACTCAAACAGCACAGACATTTTTCCAGGTTTTTGCTGAAATCCAGTGGATTTTCAAGAGCGTGGCACTGTGTAACCTTGAAGAGTTTCTATTCTCTGCTATGATACAAACCCATGCTGTTGAGAAGCCAGGTCCCCTCTGCAGGGAAGTTTCTGGAAACACAGGCCCTGTGCACAGTAGATTTTGGCCTGAAGGCAACGCCAAGTAGAGTCATGCACACACAAGTCCAGAAAACACATGAGGAACAGAGCTACAGCACACAAATCTTGAAAAAAGCGGTATTTATTTTAAAGTACAACCCAAAGTTGTATCTGTAAGAAATGCACAAGGTATCTTGTTTCTTCCACAAGTCTTGGCTGTGTGCATTTCAGTTCAACTTAAAAATGCATTCAGGTTTACAAATGTACAAACAGCACAAAGTGTATTACAGTCTCAACAGAATGCTCTTACATTCAGCCACTTTGCTCTTAAGGTTTTGTGTTGGATTTGTTGGTATTTTTTGTTGATTTTTTTTCCTTTTTACATTCTTACAACCTGTGTTAACAAAGCCTTATTTTAAAAAAATACTCTGCATTTTAGCACAAAGTGCTTTTTGATTTTAAATTAGAACTTGGAGGATAACACTGGAAAAAATTTAAAAAACCAAACCGGTACTTTTCATAAAAGTATTGCATGCCAGGACCATTTTATAGTTCAAATTGTTTCCTAAATAAAGATGGCAGATGGTAAAATATGAAACCAGTGAAACTGTTCATATTTACAGGCTTCAGCTGTAGTTGGGATTTGTGACCACACCCAGACTTTTTCAAGCTTATCTGCAATCTCACACTACCATATTGCAGGACAGACTTTAGAAAGGAGCAAATGATGAAAGCATGACTGACAGGGGGAGTGGGGGGGGGGAGGGAAGCAATGACCAGCAACGGTCTGAAAATGATGTTTCAAAAATTTGCATTCAGAATTGTATTGTGACCTGTATAAGAGTTCTTTCCTTTTACTTAACTTTAGTTTTCATGAGGATAGTGTGAATTAGACCAAGGATCTGAACTTCTTCTTCCAATCGTTGGGCTCCAAATTCTCCAAGGATTGTAGGTCTGTCCCATGTCTTCAGCAGGATTGGCAACAGTGGCAGCAGCAGGTGGCGGAGGAGCAGCAGAGGAGTTTTCACTACCCATGAGATCGATGCCTGACAACGCATTTGTTGGAGTGGTGAAAGGAAGGCCACTGTTGAGGTTACTTGACCAAATGGAACTGCTGAACGGAGTGGTGGACCACAGGCCACTGGGGTTGCCAAGGATTGACTGCAGTAAAGACAGAGCCAGGTAAGTAGCAGTTTGGTAACATCTGTTTTCACCTTGTTTATAGCCCCCCCTGAAAGAAAAGTATCTGAGCAGCAGCAGCAAGCCTGCTCTGGAACCCCTCCTGTCTTCCCTGCAACATGGGAGTTCTGAGCTCCCTTTAGGAGAGCTTTCCCACAGGAACTGCACTACGATGTAACTGAACACATTTGGGAGCTTCCCTGCAGAGTGCAATCATATTATAGGCTTTTAGGCTGTTTTCATTTGAGCTTTTACATCCCCATACCATTGCTAATTTAAGCACTATGGGTATTCAAGCTTTAAACACACAAGGGCCAGAACACTCAAGCTTAAACAATCTAGTCAGAATGAGGTAGATAAACATGGTTCAAGTCTTGAAAAACCAACAAATTCAAGTTGCAATGGAAGGTAACAGCAAAGTCCTTTTATGATTTTTTTTTTTCTTTTCCAGCTGTTTGCAAACTTATCTCCCTGTATTCAGACATTTCTGTTTTGGATGAACCTACCTGTGTTCGGCCCAACTGTAGCTCCCCCATATTCCCAGTATATACTTTTCCCCCCCATCCAAAATTTCTCCAGATGAGGGGAGAGGGGATAGGAGACCTAGCAATTTATCACTGAGTTCCAGTAAGTTTGTCCTGGCTCAAGACACTTGGAAGCCTCTGATGTGGTCATGGTGCAGATGCAGGTGTGCTGCACCATGTCACAAATGCATTTGGGATGCATAGGACAGGTACAGAAAGCCTAGAGAATACATGCAGGAATGAACAAGGCCCAGGTTCTGTCAATTGCTTTATTAAAGGCCAAACAGTAGCAAGCAGAGGAACCTAACCCATGGTGTGGGGGAAAGTGATACCCAGAGGTAGCCAAAGACGGAGATGGGAAAGGCTAGCATAACTTTCATGCTAATATTAGCAGAGAACCTGCTACATGTAGGCTTAGCACACCACATATCTCAGTGTCAACAGATTTAATGTACATATGCTGTAAATTCAATTTGCAAATATACAGTAAACTTGATACATCCCAAAGGCAGTGGACTTGTTGAGTAACTGCTGTTAAGGTACAAACATCCTTATGTCTGGATTTACTAGGCGGAGAGATAGGGCACCCCTTCCCAAGAGTTCTGCTCCTAGAAAACACACACTAAATGTTAACCAGTATCAGTGTTCTCTGCATCTAGAGATTTAAATTAAAATCTCTTTAGGAAAGAAAACAAGGTAGACTCTGAAAATTTCTTCATTTCAGGTTTTTATTCTCTCCTCTGGAATGAAGAAGATAGGCTCAATCTAATCATACCTGATATGGGTTGGACACTAACACAATATCAAAAGGTCCTCACAAAATTTGCTACCGAGAGCTGGACAGGAGCTTTGAGCATTACTTGAGGGTTAACCCAGTCAATGTCATTAGGACTCTTTGATGTCACTGAGAAACAGAGCCAAAGCAGGGTGACAGTGTATTACTGTCACACAAATAAATCGTTATATTTAAGCTATACAAGCATTAGGCTACTAAGCCTACAGCAGGAAACACTCACCCTGCTGCACAGGCACAAACCCTAACACACTAAAGGTCCACCCTATTATGGGAAATAAATCAGAAGCAACCAGGAAATGAGCAGAAAAGAAGAGTGCCTGATATACCCTTTGAAGGCTGGTAGAGGAAGGTAAAAAGTGGCTGGCAGGCAGAACTACACATGGGGAAACAGAGAAAAGGGGAGTAGGGGAATGTGGTTAGAAAGAAACTTGGATAAAAGTACCAGCAATGCAGCCAAGGCTGAGGGGAGACAGGACCCAGAAGTCAAATGCTATTTAGTATAGAAGCACAGTTGTGCAGAAAAGGGGAAAGCAGGAGTTAGAATAAGGAAGGAGAACAATCAAAATCAACTCCCCTGAAACCTTCCTAGAAAAGAGGGTAACACAACAGCCACTGCCTAAGTGCTGTTTGCAACAATGGCTTTGGCTCTTGTGCCAGAACAGAGGAAAGGGCAGGGCCCTGGCCTGGTACCTGCTCTTTTATTGAGCATTTAGAGCAAGGAGGCCCAGTAATAGGAAAAGCCAAGCTTTCCCATTCTGGCTTGCCATAAGCATTTGAAAAAAATCACTCTTATCAGAAAGGTTTTGAATGTTTCAGTCAGTTTGCTGCTTCTTGTTTATTAAGTGACCTTCTCCTTGAATAAGCTCCTAAAATGTCTCCTCCCTACATTAAAGAATTTAAAGGGAGTAACTGACAGTTCTTCTATACCATTTGTCTTGGCTTCTGTCTCAATGCTTTCTGAAGCACACTTCCAAATATTTTTCAGAAGCAGACAGGAAATAGAAGTTAAGAGCTAGAGAGCTTGTTCCGGTTGTCCTCAAGCCCTCCTTCCATCAAATGCTGATGAAACCTGCCCTCCATGTGACCAAAAAGCAAAAAACTCTCCTTACATAGTTTTAGAGAGGTTCCAGCTCCAGTGTAACCACATGACAAGGGCAGGATCAGTGAGTCTGTGTATATAAGAAGCTGTGTGACCTTCTTAGGCTTCCCCTGCCCCCCCGCTCTCCCCCACTCCATCTGAACTGCTCCCAGGTGAAGTAAACACTGCCTATTACTCACTACAAAAACATTTTCAGAAGTCAACATGAAGAATGATTTCTGCTGGCAGTGGAGGCAGCTGTTGCAGTCAAAGTTTTAGTCTGACAGAAGGATGGCACAAGGATGACAGTGTAGTGCTACAACCTGTAAAAGGTGGGGTTTTTTCTTCTTTTTCTATTCTCAAGATTTCCATCAAAATTAGTAGTCAGTTTAAAGACTTCACTTTATGCTCAGTCCTTTAGTGTTTCTTCTAAGCTGAAAAGACTATATTTAAGGTCTTTTAGATAAGCTTTTTGGGGACATTTTGTTAATTTACAAGCAGGTGCAATGCTGGATTCAGAAAGCAGAATCAAAGTCTGAAAGTTGTCATATTGGCTAATTTGCAACTGTCCCTCAAACTAGAAGTGACTGAGCCAGTGCCCAGCCATTGCACAGGAGCAGAACACCTCTTTCTAAAATCCTGAAACGGAATACACTTTAAGTGCTGCAAGATGCTCTCGTAAGAAGTATTTTTATGTGAATATAAATATCCAGTGTACATGGTCATATGTCCGACAGCCATATCAACTTAACTACACAAAGATGAGTATGTGTAAATTCCCTCTTCCTTTATTCTTCAGTTATTTTTTTTCACCTCCAAATCCTCTGAATTAAATTAGATGGAGATACAGAACAAGTTGGTAACAGTAATAAAACACTGTATTTGGACTGAATACTTACTGCAGTCGTATGAGTTGGGGAACTCGAGCTTGTTGGCCAGGAGGGTACAGAGTCTGGAGCTGAAGGATCCCAGATGGATGATGGAACATTATTGAATTCACTCCAGTTTCTCTGAACATCCTGCCCATACGCAGATCGAGCTAAACCAAGTTTGCTAAAAACCTCTAAAAATAAAATGAAATAAAACTGAGTACATTACTCTTACTCTTTTTCCAAGAATAACACTCTTCACAGTCATTCCCCATACTTTTCTTGAAGGTCCTGCTGCAGTGAGATTAGAAGAGGTCACACAGTAATACAGATCTCATGTCATGTGGCTGACATCAGACAGTGGCTACAAAGTTAGTCACAGTTATGGTGGAAAAAGGGTTAAACACTTGCTGTATATAATTCAGGACAAGCCTAAGGGATTGTGGGCACACTCAATTGTGGATGCAGCAATACTGAGAGTCCTAGCAGTTCCTGGTAACAAGGTAACTACAGGTGGAGCAGGTGACTGGGCTGAAGGAGCCTCTAGTAGTGGCAGCATTCATTGGCCTCACAGCACTCCCTTCCCAGGTGACTCCTGGTAGGAGGCAACACTGGTGGTGCCCCATCCCCATCTCTGCTATGAAAAGGAGAGGGCAGCACCAGCAGTCCCAGCTTGCTTCTTCCCTGCACATGGAACTGGTCCCAGGCTCTTACTGGTGTCCCTCAGAGTCACTGGTGCCCCTCAGAGTCACTGGTGCCCCTCAGAGTCACTGGTGCCAAGGGTTGCTGATTAAGATGAAAAAACTCCACAGCAACAGCATCTGCCATTGTTTGCATTTTTCAGCAGACATACAACTTTTTCGGTAGATAGCATTTTTCAGTTGACACACTATCCATTTTGCAGATGCTACATCCAAAGTTTGCTTTGCTTATCATCTTTTGCAGCTGCCTTAAAACACACCATGCATCCCCAAATACCGTATGGAAATCTTCCCAAGTACACAGAGTATCCATGCCCTGCAATATAGCCTGCCTGCTCATCTCTGTGTCATTTACTAAAGGTTTACCTAAATATTTAAATACAGGAATTGATTGCTGGGCTTAGTATGCATCAGTTCGTTGTACAGCTATACAAATACTGGATGGAAACACAAGAGGAAAGCAGCAGGTCATCTGGGGCCATTGCCTCACTTACAAAGCAATGGTTTTATGCAGGTCTTTATGCTCAGGAAACCACAGGCCTACGGGCACTCTTGTGAGACCTACAGTAAAGCTTTGGAGGAGGGGTGGAGGGAGGGGAAAAGACTAAGAAAAAAATTCAAATATCAGAAATTCCAAACTCAAGCATTTCCAGCCCATCACACACTCAAAGAATTTCCACTAACACTTTCTCTGGACTGAAACACAGAATATATCACCAAATTCTTAACACACTTTCCTACACAGTCTTCCCTTTTAGGTGTGAGGATGGGAATGCTGTCTGCACTTAAGACTATGCAATGGAGATACACCATTTCTTTACCTGTATTTGAATATGGAACAATATCTGAAAAGGAAAACTCACCTCCAGTTAAGTTAAAAGAATGTCCGAATGCAGAGAATGAGTTGAGAGGCGTGAAATCGGGACTGCTGGGATTGCTGATAGGGCTCCACAAACCCGAACTACATATTATGGAGTAACAGGAAAGCAATACACAACTTATTAACACAGTACTATTGACAACATTAAGTTACTGATCTATGTAGAAATGTATATGTACAAGTGTGTGTATATACTTAACCATATATGTATTTAATGGTGATTGAGAGTTATGAAATCAGCTTATTTTTGTTTCATAAGGGATCTCGGTGAAATACCATTTTCCCGTGTATACACCCAAATTGGAGCAACATAGTAATACAGACACAGTGCTCTTTAATCTGTAGATTGAGCATAAACACAAACTTGAGAGCAGCTCTTTTGAACAGTTTTTTAGCAAACTCATAGGGTCCAAGCCATAGCGCAGTTTTTTTGGCAAGCAGGTAAAAATTAAGAGCCACTCAGAAGGGATACAAATGCTCACGCTCTGGCTTGTGGGCAAGCTTCTTGAAACTAACATGAGTTAACTGGAACCAATGAGAAACATTCACAAAAACAAACACCCCCTCTTCCCCACCCAACTTCACTCAGAAAAACAATTCCTTTGCATATTGAAGCTTGAATTCAAGTCTCTTACCTATTCCACAAAGGTTACCAGACACTGCTTTTTACAAGCGAGATCAGGATTCACTGACAAAATATGCCAGAAAATACACGTGCCTTGGGGAACGTGACTGAGTGTAGCTGTATTCTGCTCCTAACTCAGAACACAAAGCCCACTGATAGTTCTGATCTTGGTGTTAAAATTGGGAGTGAAAGGTATTGCTGTACAGCAAGATATTCTGCCTGTGAACTATTTCAAGAGACCTTGGTACACACTCCTCAGTACTGAGAGAGCCAAGCTGATTTCTCATTGTTCAAATGCCTGAGAACACAAGATTGTTGAGTTACTAGCATTGTGTAAGGGGAAGTTCCTACCACATGCAGAACATCCTTCTTTCTAGTTTTGAGTCACTTGCAATTTCTAAACTTTTACGCAAGGTGAGAGATGCTGTGTTCAGGCTTTAAAAAATAGCTTAAAAAAAAGTAACCAGAATGAATTCTGTCACTCCCTTCAAAATGCCATTAATAGCTCACAATCTTCTTTTCTAGGTGCTCAGGTATTTGCCTAGAGAATATAAAAATTACCTGTCAGAGCCATCACTGTCAACAACTGTGTGGGAAATGCTGATATTGCTGGAAACATCCATCTTGCTTGGAGAAGCCTTTGGTAAACCACTGCCACCTGTAAGAATATGTATGTAAAAAATGAGTAAATAAACCCTAGCAAAATAACAGAACATTCAGGAAATATTCAAAAATATTTACAACTCCAGACTGGTTCTGTACCTGGGCTCTTGTCATAACCTGCAGCTACAGCAGCAAAAGTGGGGTTACCATTCCTGCCTGGAAGAGAAGCTGCCTTTGACAGCTTATGTTTGGTACCATTAGGTTGCTTGCTTTTCGTTTCACTAAAAAGAAGAAAAAAAAAAAGAAAAAAAAAGAGTAAAGTTCTGGACTTCAGCAGTTTGATAAAAAACCCAGCAATTTAAGCTAGAATTTACGAAAACTTTCACAACAGCTCAACAGTTCCTGTAATTGCACCTTTTTCCAATCTACCAAGTTGTAAGAAACACCAGGAAAATATAAATAGAGTGGCAAGATATGCACAGTGGTGTATCTGCAAAAAAGCAGTTTCCACAGGAAGAGGAAATGGGTTTGAGAAAAGGAAGATGCACCCTGTGAAACAGGCAGGTTCCACAACTGCTCAGTGTCTGTGAAATCAGTAGGAGGCACCGATCTGGACTCACTTGCTGCAGCTGCTGTTCACAATGCTGCTGTAAGTGCCTCCTCGTGGCCCAAAAGCAAATGATGTGGGAGGAGGAGGAGATGGAGAGGCGGGTGTCGGTGAGGGCTGTCGCTGTTTCAGGAAAGCATCTGCATTCAGGGTTTGTAGAGAGAGCTTATAAAGGTTGTCTGTAGCTATAGAGAGAAACACAAAACATCTTTCATAGTATTTATACTACAACAAAGGCTTCTCGAACTTCTGCTATCCTTTCTGTTCAAATGGAGGAATTATGACAAATGCTGTTTGCTCCCAGTGATAAAAGCAGCAGTTTCTTCTCTATATTTACCTCTGGTTATTCAGGTTCACTATTTTCAGAGAGACTGTATTGCAACAAAAGTGCCAAGACAAACAGATCTGTGCAGAAGAAGGAATCTTTCCTAGTGAGTACTGTGGAGAGGGATGATTTAAGTTCACAAGCAACCAAGAGGAAGGTGATTTGGTTCCCACACAAGGGAACACATAACGCAACGAAAACGCTTGTAAGAGTGTCCCCTGCCAACCACTGCATTAAAGTGTTCTCAGTGTTCCCTCTCAAGGACAAATCATCTAATTAGTTTCAACTTTGGCTGCAGCAGACTTGACCAACCAAAACCCCATCTGCTGTAGAAAATGCATATTTTTTTGAGCAGTAATTCTCATTTCCTCAATTCCTCCAGCAGCTTCTAAATCCTGTTCATCACTGAAGAACTGTAGAATGGTCCGTGTTCTGCCCACTCCATTTTCAAACCTCCCAAATCATATCAGATGCTATCAATAAGGGGTCTACAGCAGAAAAACACAGCATAGCTATGCAGTGAAAAGGAGACAGGTTTCTATCTACAGATATTAATTGCAGAAGAATCATTCTGCAATTGTCTAATGATTACTTACAGCTGCCAGCTTTGTGGAGAGGCACAGAGTCCCACTCTGGTGGTGGAGAATCCTTTTCCCCTTCTGAGCTGCTTGTGTTTCCTAGCTCTGGCCCAGAACCACTGGGGAGAAATTTGGCTAATACTGATGGCCTGCTCTCCATTAATTTACTGCTTGGACCTATCGAAACAAAAGAAGAAAAGCAAGTGTATGGATAATAAACTGAACAGCTTTCTTCGCACACCAGACTTAGAATTAAGCACTCAAGAGGTGTTACAAACAACCAAATAAAAGTCTTGATGTATTTATAAAAAACAGCCTCACACTACCTCTTGTTTTGGGGAGGTTTCTTGATTTAGACCCACTCGTCAAAAGGTGCTGTGTAGAGATCTTGGATGGAAAGGGTTTGCGCTGCTTGTTTTCCAGTGGGGGAGTATAAGACAATTCCAAGGGACTAAATGAAAACAGAAATTCATTTATTTTGAAGTGCTGAAAAGGACTTCATACACATACATACATACACATTATATATATGGGCCATACATGCTTTCTTACAAAACAGTGGTCTCTTGTGGCTTTCTTATGAATAAGCAGAATTATGTTTTTCTCCTATATGCAACTCCACCCTTCATAGCCCTAGATCATTTTCTACCCACACTGCTCCACATATGTATTAGGGCTCATTCACCTTCCAGGAGCAGCTTTCATCCTGGAGCTCCAGGATTACAAAACCTGTTTGATTATGCAGACGCAACAAGAGATGGCAACTACCCTTTTTCTACTCTGCCCCCACACAACCCTGTTAGATCATGTGCTCCTAATATGCTATTGCCCTAAATGTACAGGACTGTTTTTTAGTCAATGATATAAAATTATTCAAATGCACCAACAAATCCATCTGGCTGTGTATTGCTCTTTTTCTGTAGGTATTTGATTCCATCTCTCACACTTTCTAGTAGAAGGATCCTTCTTGTAGAAGGATTCCAAACCAGCTCTCATTGTGGTCTTTGAAAACTGTCACATGTAATGAACTTCTGAGTTATATGATAAAGGAAAGTACATAATTATAAGAATAAATAAGATAAGGAGGAGACTTCGCCAGGTAAGGTTTTGAGAAATATTTTGAAAAAAATTAATTTCTTCTAACTACTGAACTCAGTCTACTATTAAATACAGCAACAGGGAAAACATAGCCAATATACTACACTTCAGTAAAGTTTACTTTCGTGGCACTTGGATAGCAACCTGGTTTCAGAATAATATTTTGGAATGAATTAGCTATAGTAAGACTAAGATTCTTCATTTTCGCCATTTCTATCCTCTGCAATCAACCACCTGACACTACGGGACAGCAGCAGCAGCCTCCTTTCATAACATATCCAAGACTGACCTTACTCCGTTATATGAAAATGGAAACTGCATGGCTGCAGTTTCACCAATGGCAACTAAAGGCACTCATGTTGGCGCTGCCTCGCTGTGCTGCCACTAGAAACATTAACCCCACTTCGTGTATGCAATGCCTATTATAAAAGTCTTAACATTGCTTAGCCTGATTTTCATGTCTGGATTTAGCTTTCACTTATGTGCTGTATTCCCCTTTAACTAATTTATTATTTACAAGCTTCAGATATTCCCTGATATCAAGGAAGGAAGAAGAAACTGCTTAAAGGTACCTGCTGTTGGTATATGCCAAACTGGCAGCCACAACAGTCAAATACAGAGATTTTTATCAATACATCTTCCCTTCAAGTACAGTACTTTCCCTACTAAAAACGCCTTTATTATGCTTACCTGGTTTTCACATCTACAGGGATTTCTTTCTTGACACCTGTAAGCACTTTTTTAGTTTTCTGTTTTATTGGGACTATTTCATTTTCAGGTTTTTCTGCTATAACTTTTCCCTTTTGTTTTTCAGGTTCCTAGAAAAGACATAACATACTAATATTAATTAAAAGGAAAGTTCTTCTTGCATCACAACAAACATAGTATAAACAGGACTGAGGAAAGAATGCTATTGGAAAACATGAGCATTTTTGTAGCACTGAAGTTCTCTTTTTATTACTTAGTGAGTTTACCTATAAAATGTGGTATCTATTTTTTCCTATCTGGAGAAGTAGAAATCGAAATAGCAAATTAATGTGCTTCAAGCAGATCTGGTGCTTGCAAATACACAGCTCCTCCAGCCACGGCCTCTGAGTCTACTTAATAACATGCTAGCTCTGTACTGAGACGTTTACTGCATCTGCTGTAACGCAGTCCAGGTCACCTAAAACAGACTCTTCAACAAAGCAAAGAATATGAGACACTTTACCATTCAATTTATTATTTTCTTTAACCGTACTTCTAATACTTTCTAAATACAAGTATAGTCTCAAATAGCCATCTTGAAAAAAAATCAATAGTGATTTTCAAGTGACAACTTACCAAACCATAACCTTTAAAATATATCACATGGATTTCTTTTTTTTTTCCCCCCCAGTCTTTTCCAAAGTTCAAATTTAAGATGTCAGTTTAGGCTTTGTTTTCTTCCTTTTCCAATTACCTCTGCTCTGTTTAGTCCCACTACACAAACTGGGGATTTAGTTTATTACCTAGAAGCAAGTGAGCCAAATGAGTCAAATAAAGGTAGGAGTATTGTAAGAGGTAATTAAGTTAACTACTTACTGACAAGTTACTACCATTGATCTGACCCTTTGTAATTGACAAAAGACACGGATTTAGCATACACCTTAATTATGGAGTGAAATCAGTGTCCATATTGTGGCATTTTATTCTGCAAACAGAATAGGCCAGGAGGGTACTGAGAAACGATTCCCACAATGCTGCTGGCAGCTGGTGGCTTATTCAAGCCACAGTCACCCAGGCATTTTCAGTCCTGTGACTACATGATTCAAGAATGTTTGCACTCATAGAGGAGCAAATTTGATAGAGAAATGAAGGCAAGGATCGGGAAAGATGTTTTTTAATTAATGTTCTTCCTTTGTTAGGGTATTATATGAAAACTGGTGGCGTGGCAGAAAGAGACTGTGTTCCTACTTCAACAGGTGACACACCAGCTACACAAGGGCCTCCTTTTCTGAGCAGTGCTGTACCTCTTTGAGCAGTGGTTCCGTATCTGGGTTTGAGGTTTCTGTTGTGGTTGAAGAACTGTCATCATCTGCCAAGGAATCCTTCAGCTCATCCTCTTGTTGCTTTCCTTTCCCTCTTCTGTCCTTTTCTTCCCGCTTTTTCTGTGGCTTAGCCTTGCGCTGAATTGTTTTCCCTTTTCCTAGGAAGATATGGATGCTTCAGATTCTCAACAGCAATACTCAGAGATGGGCTAGTTCCCTTCATTTCAGAGGCTAACCCACATGATTAAGCCTCTGAAATGTGTTGCCTATTAGGACACACCAAGCACTTAACTGCCCCTTCACTGTGAGCAAAAGTATTAGACTTGAAGAACTCCATTCTCCACCATCTCATTTATGCTCCTGAGCTGTACCCTCAGTGTTTCTCTGTGGATGTGGGCACTTGGCTCCCTATTATTCTTCTCTGCTGTTCCTGGGATTGCTTTTAAACAACATAGAATTCAATTTGACAGTTTAACCATGTAAGATTATATTCAAACATAAACTTCAGAAGTTGACACAAACTTTATCACCCAAACAAACAAAGAACAGCAACCATTAGCATGCTTGTCATTTAGAGAAACAAAATAACTTGAAATAAGACTAGTGTGACTGAGAAAAATCACTAACAGTATTTGTCTAGCAAAGAGCTAAAAAAACCAAACACCCTAAACCTGAAAACCTTACACTCAAGTATGCTTTCTCCTCTTGACATAGTTTATTCTTTCGGAGTGGACTATTCTAACACGTCGGACTAAGTTGACTGTAAAAAAGTTTAGCTTGACATATTAAAATGTTACTATATCTCAAAGCAGGGAAAACAATGCATTAAACACTCCAAGGGATGTCTGATCAATTTTCTTGAAGCAATACACATACAAATAAATAATGCTTACTTTTCCAGCAATTTCAGGTTAACTGAGGTGCAGCACAGTAGAAGGTCAAAATGCAGAGGTTTAAGAGCCTTCAAAATCAAGCCAAAGGTCCTGGCTTGCAAGACAGGCAGGATTAGGCTCCCAAGGAATAAAAAAAGTCATCAAAAAAAAAAAAAGCATCAATACAGAGCAATTGTGCATGTGTGTGTGTGGAGTCTTCATCAGCTTACCATTGCCTATTGCTGTTCTCTTAGAGGATGTAAGCTTTCACAACATTCTTATGTCTTTTATTGGATGTAATATGCCTTTACTCATAGGATCTTTATAATATTCTGCCCTTCAGAACAAGCATTCTCATTTATGAGCCACACAGTGCCTGCATACAGTCTCCTGGACAGACTTAGCAGCTCACTCAAGCCTCAGTTAACCTGTGTTGAATAACTGGATTCAGCCTCTTCTTGGTTTGTACCAGCACAAGTTGGAACTGAGACTGGAAGCACCATGACAGCTGTTATATTTCATCTGGTAAAATGGTAAAGTTTGTACCAAACCAGAAATCTGCCAGTATTTTGGCAAATACCAAACCAAATACATATCAAGAAGCAGTGCCCTTAAACTTTGGTTTTTTAACACATAAATATCAATGGTTGTATCAAGAAAGCAAAAGTACTGGAATTACAAATATGCTTTTCAGCATGAATGCAAACAGATGCATAAATACAAGCACATCTTTCTATGGAAATTTTCTAAAGGTCTGCTTCTGGTATATTGGGGGTATTTTGGATGTGCCTCAGGAAGCCTTGCTCCAAGATTTGCTTCAAATGCAGTCTAAATTCAGGATTGCTAAGCAGTTTAGTGTTCATTATTAGAAAATCTATGTAAAGATTTAATGACATTAAAACATAATGTAAAGCGGCTTTTTAACAAAAATCTAATGCAGCCTCTGCAGCACTGAGCTAACACACAAGTATTAGGAAGCTGAAAAAATAGACTATAAAAACAGGAATCCTGCACAGAATCTTATGACAGACAGTTTAGTCCAGAAGCTCATGCTTCCGCAAATGTTTGTGACTAGTTCTAACTACTTATTTAAAGACAAATATCAGTGTGTGTATATAGATCCAGATAGAACTTCCTCTACAGTTTTATATTTTTAGAGAGGGCAAATGGAAATGGGTACACTACATTATCTGGATTGGGAATATGCTTTTGAAACCGAACTCAGTGGTCCCCACAAAGCATGTGCAGCTGCATCACAAAATCACACTTGAGTCCAAGAGCTGGTTCCTTCTTAGGCTGAACTAGAAATGGAAGATGTACTCCAGAAGCACTCCTAGCTCTTTAAGGCATTCAGTATGCAGACTGGATCAGTCCACTGCACATCTGCTCACACGTGCCCCATGAGGACACTGCATCCTCACTGCCAGACACTTTGCTTTCAAGAGCTCCAGCACGGCACTGTTTGCCAACATAGACACTGCCCATGAAACCTACCTACTGTCACACCACCTTCTGGAAATCCATTTAGCCTTTATGGAATAGTACCTGACAAACTGGTTGCAATTCTCTTAATTCCCCTAACTACATATCCTTGCCAAAACCAAAACAGCATAAGTAGCGTATTTCAGCAGGATCCCAAAGCCTCTCATCATTTCAGAGTCTCCACTTTGAAAGTCCAAATGCATTGTAACAGCCACTCTGAACTAATTAAGAACTTTCTGCTCATTACCATTTAACAGAGTGAAGCTTTCCTCTTTGGTGGTCCATGATCACACAGATGCTGTAGTGTTTATATGCCTTCCTATGACTCATTTTCTTGATCTCTAATAAGCAACACAGTATCAGTACCATTTCTGCACAACAGTGTTGGTAGCAAAAGTGAAAAATATGTTTAGAAATAAACACATTAAGATTAAATAATCACATAACTCTGAGACACAACTGAAATTGCTCATACAAAAATCATGATTAGAAGTTCTACTCTAACAAAGTGTTCATAAGAAGGAAATAACTGATGTATAATTTCAGAAGTCTAAACATATCTAATGTACAAAATTAATTTTAAACTCTAGGCAACTGAAACGATGGATAAACAGTTCCAACTCAACTCTAACCTCATGCAAAAATGAATGTAATGTATAGATAAAGGTGCCATATGTTAATTTGCCGACCACCTGACATCAAGGATTTTTTACAACTGCAAGTCTGGGCATGAAGAATTCCATTCCCAAACAGTACTACAGGGGCTTACTCATCCTTCTCTCTTCCCCTCCTCCCTGCCTCACTTTTCACAATATGCTAGGACAACTTCCTTTTCCTTTCCTCAACCCTGAGCCTCAAGTAGAAATCACGGAGGTGGAAGGCATGGATGCTAACCCAAAGGCAAAGGAATAGCAACCAAAAGAATCTTTCTTCTCCAGGGGATCAGATGTTTAGATATTCACACTTTGTTTCATCAAAACATTCCAGCATTTTTGCAGGAAGAATGACAAGCTAGCACAGCACAAACTTCACTGCCATAAAGCAACAGAAGTGTTCAAGACACAGGCACATACTGCAGGACAGGGAACCCCAGAAGCTATTGTTTTTCACACTGTGAAAACATGACCTTTACAGCTGATTAAATCTTGTCCTGTGCCTTACATAATGAATCATCCTGTTAAAGCACAATTGTATTATTACCTTTGTTTTTTGCTAGTGGAGATGGGGGCTGCTCTGTAAACACATCGGGGGAAGGGGATTCTGGGTGGTCAAAGTCTTTTTCCATAGTTTCTATGAGCCCAGTGAGATCTGAATCCTCCGAGCTGTGCCTTCTGCTGCTGGCACATTCGCCATGAGGTGGGCTGAGAAGCGGGAGCTGTGGCAAAGCACTTTCAGTCTGTTGCTCTTGTTGCTGGGGCCCAGATGCTGGGGGTTGCTGGAGGGGCTGCTCTGCCAAAGCTGGTGCCTGCTGCTGCATTGGCTGCTGGTTCTGCCTCGTCCCCTTGGCTCTTCTGCCTGCGGCATGAGTCTGAGCTGTGGAACCTGAATCCAAGGTAAAGGGGCCTGTTCTGTTCACTGACTGCATGGAAGCTGCTTGTGCTGAAGTCCTGTTAGGTATGCTTGAACTGGTTTTGGATTTGATGTTTTCAACATCAGGTGCATTTCTATTGCTGTGAAGGTGTGCTGTTGCATTGCATTGTTTATGATTCCCTGCACCGGATCGTGAAGACGAACTGCCTGCTCCGTAGATCCCTCTGGTTGAACTGTGATTAGAATCCGATCCAAGCATATTCAAGCTGGAAGAATAACGTGTTTAAAACACACTTAACAATGTTTCCATTCTTCACCATGAAAAAAGAATCACCATGTCCAAAAGAAGTCTTGAACTACACTGCTGTTGGCATACAACCAGCAAAAATGTCTACAACTTGTCTGACAAGTCAGTAGCCCTCATCGTTTCCTGTTCACTTGCTTGCTCTACATAGGAACCAAACTACAGTAAAATGACAGTCAATATATATATATGTCAGAGAAACACTGAAAGGAGAAGTTCTTTAGCTAACCTAAGACACCAAAGGTAGGAACTTCTGGCCTGCAATTTTTCTGCAGTCTATACCTTTCATTTTTGAGAGCATTAACAGGAATCCTGGTACAGTTTAGTTTTGGTGAGATTCTTTTCTTTCCTTTTCTTTTTCAAAGAAAGGACATTCCTCACAATCACAAAAGTAATATTTTAATCCAAGCCATCTTTTTATAAGTAACTGAGAGGATCTTTATTCATTCACCTGTTCTATAGAGCAGTATTACTTTTTTACTGGTTTGATAATTAAAGAGGAAATAAATGGGAAAAATACCACAAGAACCCCAAACATTTACTTACTTTCCATCAGATGAAATTCCAACTATTCTCCTGAGATCAAGTGGCCTTCCCATATCAAAGGGAGGGTTTGAGGCCTCAAAGGACAAGCGTCTTCTAAATGGCTCCCAAATTCCTTGAGCTTCTAGATAGGCTGTTCCAATCACCAAGAGAAAGAGCACACTGCAGAGAAGAGAGGCAGTCATCTAAAGATTTATTTCTTAGTTTTGAGCATTTTAAGGCTAATGAGTTTAATCACACAGGACAAAAACTGTACCTTGTACTGAAAATGCTGAAAACTGCATCAAAATCACAATTTTGTCTGATAGAAAAAAACATAGTGTGATATATGCACATCGCCAGCACTGAGAATGAAAACTAGATGCAAGTCTGACATGCAGTTGCCAAGAACAATAATCCAAAAGAAAAAAAGTTGGACTTCAAAACCTGGAGCCACAAGCCTGGTAAGAATCCGAACCAACAGCGATTTAAGGAAGGCTACAATAAACACCACCTTATCAAATTAAAAAACATGAATAATACAAACTCCTAGTGTTCATTCCTAGAAATTAAGGATAGCTTTGCAATGATATGGAAGAGTTATTTTAGTGACAACTACCAAACCCATACATGATGGCATCCTAAATGTAAGTGTGGCTGCCTATGCACAGGAACCTTGGAATATTAGAAATATGTTCGGACTCTTCTCTAGTTTGCTGCTAAGAAGGATGTTTGCACTTATAAAAAAAAGACACAGTAAGGGATTAGTATTCTCTACTCTTTTGTAAAGTCTAATTAACAAGTACAGCACATATAAATTATCCATGCAAACTACAGTTATGAGCTGGCAAGCATTATTCACTGTCAAAGGACAAAAAAGAAACTCAGCCTATACATATCTAACAAATAAACAGAAGTAAACCATGTAAGTACTTACTCAGCACTTTAAGTAATGCAGTGTTAGTGACTGCATTACTTAGGAAAGTGCTGAAGAGCAAAAAAAAGAAAATGAAGTGGGCTGTAACTATCTTCTCTATTTCTTTTGTCAATCCCTAGAAGGAAAGACATCCTAAGTGAACATTTGTGTAACACAGTACAGCAAAATGGAAAAGCCAGTAACTTACTTTGAAGAAAAAAAAAGCGCAGGAAATTACATGTGTGTCATAGTGTGATAATGCTTTGGATTTGGAGCACACAAAAAGACCACATTTTCATTACAGGCATCTACAGCACCGACTCCTTTCACACTTAGATATAAGCTTAACAGTGATGAACAGAAAAACAGCATTGTTGTTATTGGTAAATCAAAACTCATACTGTAAGTTTCCATGGTAGGGTTTTCCCTGGACAAAAGCAGTGGGGGTAAGTGTCTCACATCCAAGAGGTGAGCAGGGACAGACAATTTATAACCTCAGATTTCAAATAAACAAAGATAGGTAGATGTTAGACTATGTAAATGGTGGAATTTTCATCTCATAATTCAACCAGACATAATGAACGTGTCTGTTTGCTGAGGAAAAAAGTGCATTAATATGCTGCTACGTAACCTGTGAGTCTGCAGTGTTGCAAACAATGTCCTTCAGGTTCTCAGAAATCCCATTATTAGTATCACCAGTTGTCTGTCACATAGCAGTGGCAGCAAAGTTAAATTCATCCAAGGCATCTGCTAAGCTCATTACAGTCACTGCCTCATATCTCTCTGAAGCACAATACTCCAGAAGGATGCTTACATTTCTATAGGAATTCATGGCTAGCAGTGCTTTAATACCTAATCTCATTCAAGACCCTACAAATTACCAGGCTAACAGGAGTAGGTATCTCATTTAAGGAAACAGGCTCAAGCAAGAAGTATATTTTTTTGTCCTTGCTTTGAGCACAAAGTCAGTACTCCTCAGCCTTAAAAGCTGTTCACACCCCATCTAGAGAAGTGTTTATTAATTTGTTCTCCTTTTTGACCTCACCCTATTTTACTTTACACCAATTACAGCACGTATGGAATACATATGTGCTTCTCTGTAATCTGTATTCAAACAGCAGTAAGTTTGTGCCTGTAAGAACAAACACACACACTACCTCATTATTCCTGAGATGATTATGTACAGTGCCAGTTCCCAATTGGGCCTGGGGAGAGCCTCTGCACATGTTGCCAACATGTGATATGGAAGCGATGCATTCAAGATAAATACGAATTCAGAGCCTCCTGCAGTGATGAATTTTAATTCACGTATGACTCTGGAAGCAGTGAAATCTGGTGTAAACCTGAAAACAAAGTAAAGCATGTTAGAACTTTTCATGTGAATAGCACGAAAGTTTGAGGCAATTTTTATGACTCACAAATTAAAAAAAGCCAAAAACCACAAAAAAACCCCACAAAAAACCCCACAAAAACAAACAAACAAATCAAACCTTACAACCCAACTCCATCAATTACCACACAGCCTAAAAACACTTAAGAGTATCTATCAAATACCTCAAGAAGTGTTTGACTACATTCATTAATACCTATGCTTAACACATCTGATACTAGATTACTCCTGAGATACCATATTAAGTTATAATAACCAAAAATAAATTTTGCCAAATCTGTTAAAAAAAGCTATGAATACAGTAAAAATTTAACAGCAGCTCTAAGTAAGCAATGCAACCAACTATTATGTGAGCTACAAACTTTTTAAACATTTCACCTTTAAGTCACTAACGTGTGCCTTTTCAAAAACATCCCTACTACGTCATGGTCTCATCAGAAACTAAGACTGTGCAGAAATACTAGTGAAGTTTCACTGCCTGCAATATTTTGTACATCCACCTGCAGAACAGAAGCATCTTCTGAACTTGTTTGATACCATATTCTGAGTAGTTAACTTTAAATCAAAGCACTGTTAAATGATCGGTGTTTGGTGCAGAGATCTTTTACAATAAAAACTGACAGAATTACACAATTGCTGTCATTAAGGCAACAGACAAAATATTCAAGACTAAAATACTGTTCTTTACAATAACAATCCTTAGACTAAGGCTCTTTTCTACATACTGCAATGCACCAAAACCATACGTAAACCTAAATCCCATGTGCATTCACAACTAAAATGAAGGAAATGTATAAAATCCCATACAGTAACATTATTCTGACTCAGTAAGATATACTTACTAATAGTAAGAGAATTAATACTATATCCAGTCACGAAAACACAATATAATGAAAAATCAAGAAGAGAGAAAAAATGTCATGATTGTATAAAGTTATATAAAACCCCCAAACACACAAAGCTTCAGTAAAAAGCCCTTAGAATTTAACCAAGAGAGTTTTCCTCTGAAACAAAATTAAAAATCCAAATGTAAGACTTGATTTAGATGTATGAAAAAATACTTACAATATGACAATGTCTTTAGAGCCATTGGCACTTAGTGCAAATTCCTGACAGTTAACTACTTTAAATCCGTATCCTTCACATGTATAGCCACTGATTTCCATTGTTTTCACATTAATCTGCAGTTGTCCTGTATTTTCCACTTTAAATGTTCTTCTTAGTGTGAAATTTGGTTCTTTGTATTTCATTTCTAGAAAAAAACAGCAGAAAAGTGGTTAATGTTATGCTAAACAGACATCCTTCAATACATTCATATTCTACAGCAGAATAGAGTGCTGTCAGTACTACAGCATAAGAGAGACTAGTGAGGCCATGGAAATAACCTGAGTAACCTGTAGGAACATATCTCTGCAGCCAGATTCTCATCATTGTCAAGGCAGGGCATTTGTACAATTCCAGAGCCCTCTAACTCATCGGGGAAGAAATACCCTGAACCTCGGGTAGCATTGCTGCCTCAAAAAAATCATCTAAGCTTCAAAGTTCTTTGATGTACTGCCTAATACCTTTGTGGTAGTCTGTGAACAGTCCCATCAAACAAAGAATTACAACTGCTGGGTTTTTTCCTTTTGGTGTCTTAAAAATAAAAATCCATGGCTAGCTATACATATCTTATTAGCAAAAAAATACCTAAACCACAACATGTAAGAGGTAATGAATAAACTTGACTTGAAGTTTTCTTATTTCTCCATCAAAAAAAGCAGAATAATCTCAGATAACAATTAACATGGCACCTTAGAAATATGTCTGGAAAACTGCAAAGTAGCAGAGCAGATTTTGACACCAGATACAACTAAACCTCTTCTACCAGTTCCTTTGGTTAATACAGATACTCCTAGCTCTCCTCGCAGAAGCAAGCCTGGGGTTACAGGGCAGAAAAACCTCTGATCCTACAGTAGAATCTGGTTGCAATTTAATTTTCATCAAGGAGCATACTCGAACTTTTTCCCTGTTGGCTATGTGCTTAAAGATTCTGAAGGTGTGAGAAGAAAAAAATACACAGCAGTTATGTTTGTGATCCAATTTGTCTTAAATTTAGGAATTACAGATTATGCTAATAAATATATCAGGATCTTCATCTCCTCTGTCTTGCATTTTAATGGACAAAGGGTTTCTGTTTTATCTTTGCTAGTTTTCAAGTTAAAATGAAAGACATATTTAATATTCTGCCTAAATAAAGTAGCAATTTTAAGATATTTAAAGGAAGGAAATTTCCAGCGCACTAGAACAGGGGGAAAATATTTTCACACATAAAAAGTTTTACATGTATAATATAATTTCTTTTCTGTTCTGCATACTAGTTCAAGAAGTACTCACTTTCTGAACAGTCTTTTAATAATGCTTCTGTGATTTTAAAGCGTAAAGAACTTCCTGGACCAGGAGGTTTGCCTGCAATCTTCAAGCTCTCAGTTGTTCCTTGTCCTTGTACCATTATGGCATCTATTACAGTCAAATTATTTCTGTGTAAAAAAAGAGGGGGAAACATTTATAAAATCTTCTCTACAGACTATGAAGTTATATTCCAAATCCGGAGAACAAAAATATAAACAGTTCCACAGATAATTCCCCACAACATGGAAGTAAATACTGGGGATCTCAACCATAGTGTTTGCAAGACAAAAGGCCTAAGAAATCACAGCATATACAAATACAAACCCCAATGAAATACTTGTTAAAATTTGAATCTCTTATTAATGCATCACACTTGCTACAAAAGTGGAGTAGTTATTCAGGGCTCTTTAGTAAAGACTGAACTTGCATTGTAGCTTGATCTTGCAAATGGTACCTATAACCAGTGTCTCTACTTTCAAGACAGTGTAGTATGTACTTAAGAAATCAAGTCTCCAGGTATTGGTGGATGAAAAACTGGACATGAGTTGGCAATATGTGCTTGAAGCCCCCAAAGCCAACTGCGTCCTGGGCTGCATCAAAAGCACTATGACCAGCAGGTCAAGGGAGGTGATTCTGCCCCTCTACTCTGCTCTTGTGAGACCCCAACCTGGAGTACTGCATCCAGATAGGGGGTGCCAGGACAGGAAGGATATCGACCTTCTGGAGTGAGTCCAGAGGACGCAGGTCTGACAGGGCTTTGAGCAAGCTGAAGATGTCCCTGTTCACTGCAGGGGCATTGGACTAATCACCTTGAAAGGTCCCTTCCAACCCAAACCCTTCTGCGATTCTCTGGTAACAGTGGATTATGTATTTATATTACTGAATATATACTGAATACAGTTTAACAACTGTATAACGTCACAATTACATCTCAATTAAACCTTTCTGCAGACACACAGGATGCTACAATTATTCCTGTAAAAGTAATAGTTTCTTGACAGCTGATCATAAGTATGACCTTATATATAAATAAAAAACATCAGAAAAACTCATACTCATTTCAGAAATATCTGTCTTACCTGATAACAATCAATGATGAAACAGTTTTATTAAGAACTGGAGTAAACTTTACTTTGACAGACTTCCTCTCACCAGGTTTTAATATTAGGCTTAAAACGGAATGACGAGCCAAGCCCTTTGTAAGTCCCATGGTGGTCTGCAGTGGCTGGACCTTAAGAGAGTAGAGAAAACAAAGCAACACTTCACATATATTTGCTAGGAATGGTATTATTTCAGCTAAAAAACTGGTCTTGTCATAAATAAGTGTACTACCCAATGACATTTCTGTTTTCTTAACCAGAAACTCTGATGGTACATGAATTTCCCTACTTATTAGTAAATTGTTTTTGTTTATGGAGAAATAGAACAACATGACAGAACAGAACTGACCTAAACTATACCCATGTAGATTCATAAAGTTCTAGAAGAAGAAAGAGTTCAAAAGTTCTTATGTATGTATTTTAAATACTAAATTAGCTTTAAGTCATTATGGAATATTTTCTCTCCTCAGAATTTTGCATTGTTTATATATTCTAAAAATGTTTTAGGGGGAAAAAGCAAATAAAATAGAACTACCCAAAAAAGTGTATTTTGCTAAGTTTGCCGTTTGACCTTAGACACTGCACAAACTGCAAGTGGAGGGGAAAAGCCAGAGGAGAAAAGAAGTGCTTAGGATGTGGCACACTCTATGTGAAAAGGCACATGAGGATCCACAAAACTTAAATCACTTAAAAGAACCAACAAACCAATGGAAAACTCAATACTTTGCTAATTTTAGGACTAGTAACCACTATACTGAAGAAAATAATCCTCCGTCAGTAAGAGAACAAGTAAATGCAGTTTTCCTATAACTTCTACAGTTGTATTATAATGTAAGCACATAGAAAAAGTGACACTTTAATTGTTATATTTGAAGAAATATTACTTTTCTCAATTTCCTGAAAATATCCAAGAGAGGCATCACATTCTGCACAGTAATACTGAAACCTGAAGACATGTATGGTTGCACTCCTACGAAACGCTAAAATAACTAAATTTAAAATTATGAAGAATGTATTGAAATACTTACACAATTTCTGAAGACCTGGAACTCTAGAGTCCTCTGATTGAAATTAGTTGGTTTACTCAAATTAAACCTGAAAAAAAATCATAATTTTTTATTTCTCCTGGATCAGGGAAGATGGTGACATACTTGCATTTAGAGATTTTAGCACAAATCAAGAATCCATTGTAAAATTCAATATGCAGCTGAAAGAATAATTTGTTTTTATTTTTCCATTTCCCCCCTTGTACATCAAGTTAAGAAAGAAACGTAAACACAATTTAGCTCAACAAAAAATACAGATGTGTGCTCAATGGCAACAGATTCGGATCTCAACTGGCCTCATGATTCAAATTCTAGAAGTGGCCAACACTGTAACTACTAACAAAACTGCCAAATCATGCATGCATTTTTTGTAAAATGCATTTTGCTGCAGAGTGAGAGCACTCCAAGGACTCCACAACAATACTTACCGTTCTAAGAGCTTATCAACAAAAGTGGATGGGTTAGAATACAGAGCTACAGGAAGAAACTGAATATACACAGGAACATCTGCTGGATTTTCTAGAAAAATTTCTTCTTCCTATTCAGAAACACAATTTTTAAAAGTTTATTTAAGAATTAATGTAATTAGAAACACTATTAAAATGATACTATCACCAAAATAACTTACTGATGAGCTGTTTGTGTTGGTGAGAGGGAAGTTTAGATGGCGTGGTGAAATAAGGATGGAAGGCCAGGCCATTTCTGCTGTAATTTTCAACCGGACATCCTTCTGAAGATCTGTGTCTACTTCAAATACAGCATTCAGTCTGGAGAAAGAGTGGTATAGCTTACTTTAAAACAGAAAAGCCTGGAAAAACCAGAGGGCTTAAAAGCACCCTGAAAACATTAGTTTGAGAAGCAAGAAGAGCTATACCTACTGCAGAAACAAATTTTGAGAATATAACAGATTCAGATCAGTAGGAAAAATAACCCAAAGCTTATCTGATGATTTACAAAGGCATAAACAGTAGAAAGGAAAAACTCCAATACAGCATCCAGACATCCACTATCCAGAAAATGTATTCTGCCTGCACATCTGATGTACAGTAAATCTGTATGCGTACTTTAGATGCAATGGATACACAGTCTCTGTGCCTATATTCCTAATAAATCTAAAACAAATTTGAACTAGTTACACTGTGAGCCACTATTTCTATTGCTGAATGAAGTTCTTTGCTATTAAGATACATTAATACATCTTAATATATGATTTGTTATTATGCTATAACCACCCTCCACAGCAGACTTGGGTCCCATTCTCCTACAAGCTCTCCACATTAGATAACAAAGAAGTGATATGAGGGTATGCTTTTGTTGCTCTATTTTGTTCTATACAGACATTTTGCTTCTTCACATACCTTTTTTGAAACGGTAGTCTGGATGCTATCATCACAAAAGACACGTACTTGCTGTTAAGATTAACTTGTGTCTCTTGGAGATTAAATCAACTTTATGTATGAGAAGGTACATGTTTAAAAGGTATGTAGCAGTCTGTGGAGTTTGACTGTTTCTAAATATTAAGTAGCAACCACTGATCATCTTCCATTCTGCAAATCTCAAGATAAAGTATAAGACAACTTGCTAATTCACTGAAATGCAATAACCTCAGTACAGACAGAGGAATATTGAGGTTACTATTTTAAAGAACTTTAAGCAGGGATACTGCACAAAAAACAAAATCTGGTTTTGGAAGTTTTTGCAGAGTAGAGATTGCTTTGCTGTTGCAAAAAACTGCAGCAAACTCCAGTGAATAGTAACTTTCCGTGCTGTGTTTGATTTGAAGAAATTATTACTGCTTTTAAACTTTTAAAATGTTCTCTTTAGAAGTTTTGCAGAGAAGGCCAAGTAATTCCTTTCTTGGCTCCCTCTCAAAAGGCAGAAAGAAAGAGAAACCTTGTATTAAGGTTTTTCAGAAATATAAAGTATTAAGAAACCTTGTATTTTATAAGAGCACACATATCAGAGTTTTCCAGTGATTTAAGGCCTGAGAAAATAACAGGGATAAAATACTTACCTATGGCTTGAGTTCTCTTTTATTTCTGTCCATTCTTTGAATAAGTTCTCATGCAAATCCCAGTCAGAATCCCATGCATCTTCTTGCATTGCTATGCTGTGCTGAACTTTAGATTCCGCTTTAAGAAATAATGTGTTTTTTTAACTCCTCAAGTAACATCATTGCTTAAGGACAAAACTTATTTTAAATTATTTTAATTAGGAAGTTGAACATTACTTACATTTAGTTAGAAAAGGCAATCCTACATAACAACGATCTCCACATTGTGCACCAGGATCAAAATAAATATTTGCAATCTGCAAAACAGATAAGAGAAGATAAATCAACAGCACAGTAAATCTAATGACCAAAGAAAAAAGAAATAAGACTTTTGATGACCACAGAAACTTAACATATGTTATATAGAAGAGAGAACTTACAAACATTTAGAAATAAGGCATAAACAAACCTTTGATTTTTTCCCTGGTTCTAAATCGTCTTTATTACTTCTTAGCCTTCTATAAGAAAACCTTATATCTTCTGACAGGGACCGTATGTGTTGTATTTTCACTTTCTGAGAAAAGGAGTTCATAATATTCAGGCTCTGGTGAACTACTTTCCCCTAAAGAAAACAAAAGAGGGGAAAAGTGTGGAGGATATGCATTTTCCCTAGCATATGTATTTATTTATGCAGGTTGGTAAAGACTACAGCAGTGCTGAAATGTTAAATCGAGATTTTTAACTATGTTATCTTAAAAAAATGCCAGTTGCAACACTTCAAGGTAATAACTTTCTGTGAAATTGTATTCTTTCCTCCATCTGCTTCCAAACACAGTTCATCCCTTTCTGAAAATTAAGATTACCTTAAGAATCTTGACGAGCTAGGAAAACAGTTCTCCTTAATCACATCATGTTAAAAAAAGTACCAGAACAGGAAAGGTAAGGGAAAACTTGCTAGTAATTAGAAATAGTAATTAGAAATAACCTTAAAGGAATATTAAAGGGAAGTTATGGATTACAAACACTACAGGTGACAGAGGGCATTTAAAACACAGATACAACCCTTCTTCCTGCTCCCAATGTGATTAAGATATCAGCCACCAAAATTACAACATTTAAGAAGAAAACAGTGCAAGTTTTTTCTCCACACCTTTACACCCTGCTTCCTTTACTGAGCCAAATGTTATTTTACCTTTTAAGCACAGAACATGTAGTTCAATCATTTGTCATGATCAGAATCATTGCAATGCTCAAGCTCTCCCCCTGCCCTCAATTGTAAACCAACTGTTCTGTGGTCACGTTTTACACTTTACTTCAACACCCGATCCTGACAAGTACAGAGTAAACAACTAATAAAAAACAAAACAAAAGGAAGAAATGTGCAATTCAGGACTGGTAGTGAGACTTCAGATTTATATAAAATAATATGAGCAAATATAAATACCCGAGACTGTCTTCCAATGAACATGACTCTAATATTCCCCTTAAACTAATACTTTCAGCTTTTAAAAAATTTCTCTATAATAAGGACTGAAGTGGAGACATGAGAGAGATGGAACTTTTGCAGGCTCAATAGGAACAGGAAATAGTCACATACTGTAACACTTGCAATAGTAAAAACTGCAGAGGGAAAGAAACTACAAATCCCTAAACAGTACAGTTCTGTTAAACTGAATAGGAGGTATGTCTTCATCTGTGGAATCCTATGAGTAACAAACTGCCATCAACTGGGCAAGATACAGGTTTGTTAAGCTCTGTAGAACAAATAAAATTTTACTGAGACCTTTATGTAGCATTTAGACATGAAACAACAGATGAGGGAAGACAGCTTTACCCATCAGCAGTAAGAAAAACAAAACAAGGCCTTTTAGCATACAGGCCCTCAAAGATGAGCTTTGATCAGGGAAGAACTGAGAGGTGGCACTGTGAACTAAAGATGAGACTATGAAGCAGAAGTCAACACAGTTAAGATTTGTTTAAATCAAGAAACTGATCTTTACAAGGTCTGTATACACTGTCTGTGTATTGCTGACAAACTTCGATGGAACATCAGAAATCAGACTTAGGTGCAAATACGGTAAAATTATAAACAGAGACAGACAGTACTGGCAACCAGACAGCTGCAGGAGAACTACATCCTAGGTATGAACTGAAAAGCAAGTGTTACTAAAATAGTAGCACCAAGTTATTTCTGGATGGTGTAGATGTCAAATTTCTCTAACAAACACTGAAACATGACAAACTGATGCTATTTTAGGTTTATTTTCATAAGTAATGGAGGCATTACAGAATAACCAGATGCAAGAGTAGCATGAATTCAGTGAGCACAGGTTTAGTTTGAAATGAATCCAAGAAAAAATACAAGTAAGCCTGGTGTCAATGTTCTCAAATATCAAAAGAGCTAAGTGATCAACTAATGGAAATAGTAAGTGAAGTTGACTACTCTGAAAAGCTTGGGCCTTGAACACAGGAAACAGTCTAGAATCTTGTCAAAGGTTATTGTATCTGAATCTATACTTCCTAACAAAAAGCAGGAGGCCAAATGTCACCTGAATGAATTATCATGTGACAACATCACTAGAAAAAGCACGAAGGCAATAAAAATCACACCAATCTGGGGAAGAGAAAAAATGATGACAGCAAGGAAGCTATGCCTCAGAGACTGAGAAACACAGGTACTACAAGAAGTAGCACCTGCCAAAACAAAACAAAGCAAAAGTAAATAAACAAGGGGAAAAAAAAAATCAAGCAGACCAAGACTTCTTTATGGTCCAAAATGGAACAAAATACTTTAATGTGGCATTCAAGAGGGACAATGAACTTGACAGGAATTCATCATTACAATAATTCCTAAGAATACTAATAAATTAGGACACAGAATATAGAAATTGCCTTATCTGTGGTGAAGGGGAAATGGACCTTTAAGTTAATTCAGTTTATCAAAAGCTTATGCAGCAGTTCATAGATCAAGTTAAAAATATGGCACTCAGAGTAATAAATACTCATATAATGGTGAGGCAGTATAGTCAAATAGAAAATATGCATCCTAAAGATAAAAAATAACCAGTGATTTTTGCAACTGTAGGCATGAATGCTTCATCTCAAGAGTAGCAAAAGACTTCAGAACAATTTGTGACATAGGAGGTCAGAAGGGAGATGGAATGAATAACGACGCAAATGTCACTGAAGTCCTGCTGACTGACCTATCTTCCTCTGATGAGACCTAGTCCATTACTTTTCAAAAAAATTATCATTTATTTGACATGCAGTAAAACATTTGATAAACTGCCAGTGAAAAAACACTAAGTAAGAGTATAAAAACTGCAAGATAAGCAGGAGATACTAAGGAGCTATCAGAAGAAGAACACATATTGCTCTACAAGAGATTCACTCTATGCAGGTCACACAAGGAAACAAAACCCCCCAAAAATTTACACACAACATGCATGGACTTAGTTTTATCCTTTTAGAAAATTGCCATCTCTATCTCCTTTTGCTCATTCCCAGTCCCCTTGAGTTTTAAAACTCTATCCCTATGATTTTTCTATTGTATTACATTCTCCACTTATCAGGAAGTCACATCAAGTTCAGACTTCATCAGAATACTAATTGCAAATTCCATATGCCTTGACTGTCCATGCTTCTATGGTTATTCTGAATGCCAAGTGAGAAGAAAGTATTACATGGTTCATATCTTGCTGCTTGAGTCTGCCCTGAGCAAAGAAACTGCTTTCAGCACTCACTGAATAAACACTACTGCAGGAGCATGGATAAAAACAGCCATTACATATTTCTGCAGAGACCTGTAGACCCACACAGCTTTCTTGCTTTCCTGTTCATGTACTCGACCATGCACCCTTCAGATCTACTTTCAGTGTGGAAACAGTACAATAGCACTCCCACAGAGATCAAGGGCTCCTTATACTAAAGTATCAGTTTATTATCTGACTTGGTTGACTTTGCTGCCTTTGGTATAATACTTCAGGGATTTGGAGAAAGCATTTGCGCAATTTCATCTCTCTTACTCAGGGTGCCACAGCATGCATGAATTGGTAATAACCAAGTGACCACAGCTACGGCAGAATGAAGCTGCAAAGAATCAGGTTTGGGACCATATCAGTATCTTAAGATGCTGTTCAAGCGGGCTGAAGAGGAAATGTAGGGGTAACTCATGCTTGAAACACGCGGGGGGAAAAAAAACCCAAAACCAAACCCCAAAATAATGACAAACTAAATCCTAACAGTTCAGTAGCACAATCTCTCCAGCAATTTGACATACAACAATTCAAGACAATGGACTCCCTTGAAAAGGACAGATAAAGAAAAAACACAGCAGGAAAACATTTAATGATATGATCCAGCTCTCTTACCGGAAAAGAAGGTGGAAGAAAAATATGTTTTGGGGAGCAGGTCAACGAGCCTACAGCAATCACTGCCTTCACTGGTATAGTTAAAATCTGGACAAAAAAAAAAGAGAACATGAAAAGTTTAGAAATGAATACTTACATTCCAGACTTTAAACATCTCTTCCACTTTTAAACTGTATAGAATAAAAAAACCTTTGAAATTCTGCAATTAATGTAGTCTAAGATTATATAAACATTTAAAACATGGAGACATGAATTAAGATTTCAACACATCATCACATTCCAAACAGTCACTCCATACCATCACCCATACATCCTTAGCACCATTCTATATGGAACAGAAAGCATACTTAAAATATAAGCTCTCTAGTAGGGTATTATATAGGTCTCACTTTGTTGGAAAACAAGAGGGTAACATCTTTAAAGTAAATGAGTATGAGGGAAGAGGATACACACCCAACTTCTCAAAAAACATTAGGAAGTCATGGGAAGACCTTGACATACATAGAAAAAAATAATGTGGAAGGGATGGCAATGATATTTTTTCTGCTTATTATTAAAGTACCAATACAAGTAGAATAACTTTTAAGAACAAGAAAGAAAATGAAATGCTTCAGACTCTATAATTGAAGGGTCACATACATGTACAGACACATTAAAAAAAAAAATCTTAAAACCTCAGATAACTGGCAAAAATTAGGAATTTCCCATGTTCTGTAGCACCATTAGAACCACACAGTAAGTAATATAATTTCCTGACTTCAAAAGCACAGAGTCACATTTGGGTGTTTTTCTACATATATCACAAAAAGATATTAAATTCACATTCCATTATCCAATAGAATCTCTCTCCGGAAAAAATATGCCATAGGAAGTTGAGAATTAACTGGTTGTTCTCTCCTGTACTAATCTTAGCGCAAGAACTGTTTCATCAGTTGCCAGGAAACTGCACAATATGATTTAGTGGGCATGGTAGTATTTGGTCAAAGGATGGACTTGATCATCTTGGAGGCCTTTTCCAACCTTAATGATTCTATTGTTCTACAAAACAGCTTTCACACTGGGTTTTGACCAAAAAGTCTAAAATTATTGCTTAATTTCAGTAACTGATAATGTACTGAAAAGAATATTGTCAGCACGTGTTACGCCCACAGATCCATGCATTGATGCTTTGAGGATGTCACGTCACTGAAAAATCCATACTGCAAAGCAGTAGGTCGATTTAAATGGTTATTTCTGAAAGTCAGATGAAAATCATAATGAAAGCATACTGTTGTATGATGCAGGGTTAACTTGCAAAGATAACCTGACCTCCAGAGCTCCCTTCCAACCTCAACTTCTCCCAGACCGTATAACCTGTCCACTAATTCAACTCTTAAAACTTCACACTTAAAGACTCAACATATCTTTTGGGCAACACCCATGAATATACAATAAGATACCTCATAATCTGTTGTGATTTGTACAGCTCCATCATGAATTCCTTCAAGTTCTTTTGCTATTAGATTTACTCTGAACACGGCATAATAGCCCGATGCTAGGACCACCTGCAAATGGTAGGAAAAGGGTCATCCATTGTATTCCTTTAAACGTAAAGAAGTTTCACTAAAAACATACCCAACATCCTCTGATTCCTTTAAATTGACTCAAAATCTATTTAAAAGCACTGTCACTGGTACACAAAAAATTCACACACATAAGGGACTAACACAAAAATTATCTATTCCTTGTGGTGATAAATTTCTACTCTGATGAATGATCAGCAATATCTGAGGGCATGGAGATTGCTGTTTCTGCAGTTTACCCTTTCAAAATCTAACCAATTTGAATACAATATTGCTTCTTAAAATAAATTTAGAAAATCTACATGCTTTATCATACTCACATTCAGATAAAAATTAAGAATTCTTACCTCTGCCCTGCCTAAAGTCAAACTGCAAGAAGTAGCAGAGGTTCTCTCTTTTTTTCTCCCCACCTAAATCTAGCTTTAAGCAATGGATTCAAAGGATTACTTACCGAGGACTGATCGGATGGAGTAGCATTTTGTAGTTCATGGTGGTTTGCAATTATTGTTGTTCTGTTTCCCTTTTCGGTTGTTAGAAGTTCTACGGCCAAACCATCCCCTATAATATGCCAACTTTTTATAGCCAGCTTAAAAAGAACAAAGGTATTCTTTTCAGTAACAACACAGATGTAAACTTTTTAAACGATAAAATAAAAATAAATCCACCCTTACCTCTATTGGATTGCTGTTAATGACTGCAAATAAAATGCTGGTAGCTTCTGTTGCACTCAATATGCCAAAATCTATAAATCGTTCCTCAGTTTTTGGAGGCAGTACAAAGTACTAGAAAGATTGATAAAAGTATTTTAGCATGAGTTAAACAAAGTGTGCTCACACTCTAAGCTCATTAAACAATGCATTAATAAGTCTAGTCCCAAATCTTCATTTGTGAAGCCTAGCCATGATGATGAATAAGTCTAATACAACTTGTACCATGGCAAGCTCAAAATTCTACACATTTTCTATGCAAAACTGAAGGGAACAAAAAAGAATTTTTCATCAGTAACTGAAATAGAAAAAAGAATTAAAAAGAGTTCTAGGAAGTCTGCCTCCATTTAGACTAAAGTAGCTAGAAAAAAAAGAAAAATACTTACATCTAGAAATCCTGTGTATGCTCGGACAGGTAGGTGAAATTTAGAAGCATTGGTGATAAGTAGAATATTGTTATCTATGTGAACGGATGATGTGGAAGGCATAAAATGAAGTGTAAAAATATATCTGGATTCATTAGGTGGAATTAAGACTGGTTTACTGAAGTTCTGGACCTAGATCAGTGAACAATGAAGATCAATGTTATAATTGAACAAAGTGCATCACATTTAAGCATTTACTATTATGTAAAAGTATTCACTGAAATGAGACTTACTTTAAACATTGGTTTTGCTTCTTCTGGTAACACAACATCATGTATAAGGACTGCAAAACTGAATGTGTTAGTTAGATAGATCAGTCTTTCCACAGAATCAGCAGCGCTGTCACGGATGTGAAAGAGTGTGGCAGTATGATCAAATCCTAAGTATCTATTAGAAGAAAACAGTGTAAGGAAATAAAGATTTTCCTCCAACATAAAGCGTTTTCCTTGCACAAAGACGAGAATTCATCAATTCAAACAGCAAAAAAGGTACATATCCCAATGCATGTTGAAGCTATGTTATTAGCATTACAGGGACTTTGATAATTAAGTAATTCAAATGAGGTAAGAAAACATGTAAAACAGCATAACAGGAGGACAAGTATTAAGATAGTCTGCAAGTCATGCATATTTCTTATTAATGAAATCAGGTGTCTGCAGCACAAGAGTTCTGATAGGTAAGGCCTGTTTGCCTTTAAAATACTCTCTCAGTTTTGTTGATAAAGTAGCATCTCATTTAAAATATGTTTTTAAAGTCGACATAGCCATATTGTGTAAATAAATAACAAAACCCAAGAAAACACTGACAGTTCTGTCAAAATTTTGCTTAAAACCAAAAACATTTTCTCTACCCTTACTCATATTGCAAGAGAACAGCAAATGCAAAACCAGAAAAGTTTCCAATACTGCATTTTTAAAATGTCTCATCTGCAGTCTTCAGTTGCTCTGAAAAACAACTCCCTTCAAACAATTTGAACTCAAGCCTTGAAAACAGTTTATGAATTGCTAAGACTACCTCTTCTACTTATTTAAAACCAGAAAAATTCAAACAAGTAATTGTAGTTCTAAATGAGCTCCAGATTCAGAAAGTTTGAGTATCACCTCTTTATATCCCACTCCCCCTCAAAAAGTCTAAATTCCCAGCATTTAGCTTTTGAACTATGTTCAGTTACTGTAAGCTTACCCATCCAACACTTCCGCTTGATACGGTATTTCAAGTTTGGAGTAGCTCTTCTCTTTCGCTTTAACAGTTATTTTCCCAGAAGACTGTGATGCTTTTTTTGCTTTTGATGCTGTACACACAAGAACGTAAGAAGTTTGTTAAAGCAGACCAAAAAATGATCTATTAGGTTAGACTAGAATGAGTGGAAGAATAAAAGCACACAGCTAGCTCAGAAATGTAGTATCATGGAAGAAAAAAAATGGATCTTAAGGAAATTTCAATAAGCAACTGGCATAGTGTAAAGCCTAGGAAGCAAGGGATATGAGTTCTGAATTTTTCCCAGTTAAGACCAGTTAGATGATCTACCTGATTTAGTAAGCTTATCTGCGATAGGGAAGCCTGGCTGTTCCTGTCATATAACTAACTTGGACATTTCCAGAGGATAATATGGATCCCAGATGATCTGAACTCCCCACTAGGGAGTATGGAATACATCTATCCCTCCAGTAACAGAATAGAATCTTGAGATTGCTGGGCTCCCCATTTAGAGCTACCAATTGAGAGGAACTTTGGGCCAGAAACACAACAACATCTTAGTAACAAAGAAATGAAAGACAAGCAAAACTTTACAGAAATAGAAGCAGAATCCATGTAAGAACCCAAACCACACAACAACCAAGAATGATGCTCACAGGTCTGCTCCAAGATCACAGGTCAAGCAATGTCAGCCTGGTAGCAACAGTGCCAGAAAAGTCAAGAGATTCAAATACTAGTTAAGAGAAATCACCAAGCCCCTGAAGCCCCATATGTATTTGGACAGCTGAAATTGCAAATATTTAGGGCTGGCTGCTTCACTGGTAAGAATTCATCAAGTCAATTCCTTAAACACATTAAGCAGCCTGACTATGTATTTTTCCTGGGAACTTCCTTCCAAGACATACCATATGTTAGCCAGGAGGTCCTCATATAACAAATCCTACCAGTTTCAAAACCTGAACATATTATGACCTCAGGTTGACAGAGTTCAGCTATTTCAGGATTTATTTATAGGTTAAAACATACTTCACTCATCTTACAAAGTGTATGCCATTAAATATCTAAAGTACTAATCACTAAATGATAATTTTAAAAAAAAAAATAAAAAAATCGATCCTTTTGTCTTTATCCATACAACTTCTAAAATTATGTCTGTCACAAGTATTGCATCTATAAGGTTCCATTTTTAAGCAATCCAGGAAGAAAGACTTACAGCACCAATTAGTATTTTAAAGCAGTAACATAGGAGTAGTCACCACCATTCTGCCAGTAGATTAAAATCTCTATAAAAATTGAGGTGCCTTTCTACAAAACGTCAGTATAGTATTTACAGTCACACTATGGAATACCAGGTTGGAAGGGGGCCTCAAGGATCATCTGGTCTATTCTTTCCTGGCAGAAGCACAGTCTAAACAAGATGGCTGAGCACCCTGGCCAGATGGATCTTAAGTGTCCAATATTGGGGAATCCACCCCTTCCTAGGGAGATTATTTCAATGGCTGATTGTTCTCATTGTGAAATTTTTTCTCTTCTGCCTAACTGGAATATCTCCAGGAATAACGTGTACCTGTTTTATTAGGATTTCTCAAAAACAATTGCCTGTTTAGACTAAAAATACATTTAAATCATCAGTGTCTTAACATAAGAATACTGTTATGTTTATTAGAAATACTAAGAATACCTTCTCATCAGTCTAAATTACTTGCCAGTCATGAACAGAGACAATCCTTTCAGAAATAATTGAAGTTTAAAAGAAACATAAGCCTTTTCCAGGTAGGAAAATTCCATTTCCTTCTCAAAATTACAAATAGCATTTTGTTAAAAGAGTGAAAATAATTAATGAAGCTTCAGTAAGTTTTCAGAAGCACTTGAAAAGTTCTAAGAAGAGAGGAGTACTACTTACCATCAAAGCTAATACTTGCAACTTTGGTATATTTACTTTCAGACGCCTTTAACGTAACTGGCTTGAAATGTACTGTTATAGCTTCGTTCTGTGGTGTAGGCCTAACACTCTGCAAACAATCAAAATATGAAGCACCTGTAAATTCATGATTGCTAACAAGCAGTGCAGCTTTCACATATCTTTCACAATGATACAAGTGCAACTAGTTCTCCCCAAGTTTTTGCAGGTCTATCTTTCCTATAACAAAGCATCCTATAAAGCTGTTTTAGAATTTTTTTCACGTACTGTAAATTACTCAGTCAGTGTTCAGGAAAATGAGAAATAGAGAATTCTCCTTGGGGATGTTGAATGAAGTGACAGTATGGCCAGAAACATGTTAATAGATTAGAAAATAAGCTTTATTTAAATTAAGATTTATTTTTTATTCTTAATGCTGCAGGGGTTACAAGCTAGACTATTTGTTTCTGGGGCACTCACTAAGAAAGCTGTCAACTGACTTGTTCAACTACCAGTGATGATACAGACATCTACCTTGTCTCTGATCCCATCTAAGTCTTCAGAGCTGCCACAGAGAAAAAAAAACAAACAAACTAACTATATAGAGAACAGTTTTGCAAATCTGAGATGACACTCGTTCTACACTAACATTTTACAAGGTTACCTTTTACATATGAGGATTACTGGTTTAAACTAAATGGAAAAGGTAAATTGGGCATTACTGGAATAGTTGTTGTGTCAGTTAATAGCCAGAGCTGATTTGTAGAGGTACTCTTTGCTATGCAGCAGGATTAGGGATTCCATGTCATCATCTGGAGACTTTATAAAGGTTGCTAGCAAACTCTCTATTCTAGATTCCATAGAGAGAAACTGGGCATGGAGCATTTAAACGCTCTTATTCTTGTTTTGCTTAAAATTAGGATGGCTGCCATGATTCTTCCTCCCCAGCTGTCTTCTGCTTTAAGAACAGCTCAGCTGCTCACATAGCAGCTGTTAAGCCACAGCAAATTACAGGATGCTGTATTAAGGAAACTGAAATGAGTGCTGGTTTACCTTATGCTGGGCTGCAGCGGTTTAGCACCTGCTTCACAAGCAGCTGAGCTTTCTTGGCCAGAGAGGAGCAAGGCAGACAGCTAGTGGTACAAACCAATTACACTTCTTCCAAGCTAAGCTGTCCTTGATTGTAAATTAAAGTCATAAAATTGTACGTAACTAAATTCTGCAGATCACATGATCTTTAGAGGAAACAAGCAGCACTACACTCTAGCAGCTAATGAATAATCTCTGCTAACTCAACCAAAGTTTTATAGTTTGGATTTATAGTACTGACCTTTGTCCACCACCTAAATACACATGGTGCAGATATTTGCTATTTCTCCTCATGAATCAATTAATAATTCTCAATTTTCTTCTAATGAAATCCACACTACAAAACTGAAATCTTGACATGTCTTTAAAAAAAAGAACTCTCTTAAAGCAGATGAAACCAAAGAAGTAATGAAATTCACAACTTTTGCATGACAGAAAGGTCAACCATTTCTAGAAGCTAGCTTCATGCAAAATGCTTTCTTTAATTACTGGTTTGAAATAATGTTGATTTCATTTAGTAAATCAAATTGGAAATATTCAAAAGGACAGTCTGTTGTCAGAAAACCAGCATCTCTTAAACCATGACTGTAACAAATCTAGATGTATTTACTCAAAATGTCTACAGCTAATTAATTTAGTAAAGGAAGTAATTTACACTGTTTTGTTGAAAATTTCTGAACTACATAATGTATCTCTCATTTGTTGCTTGATTACATGCTATAAAGGGAAATACAGAATTAAGACAACTAAAGGAAAAATAAACATGCTTAGCAATCCTTTCAACTTCACGTTGTGCAAATTTCAACATATTTCAATTAAGGCTCAAGCAAAACTTGTCCTGAATTAAAATTCATCAGATAGGGACATGAAAATACATGCAAAACAAGTTTCATCAAGAATCTAATACCACCAATTTTCTCTGAAAATTTTCTAACAGCAACTTCTGTGGGAAAGAATAATTCTAAATAGATATGCTTCAGTAACACATGGTTTTCCCACAGAATGCCCGATTCAAGATTCCCAACCCTGCTCTATGAAGACACATCCAATATTTAGCATAAGAGCAGAAAATTAAGACTTTAAATTTCTACAGGACACAGAAGGAGGAGAAAACTTTGTGCTGTTGAGCAGTTCTTGAGAAAGACTTTGAAGGTTTAAGTACTCTCAGACTACATGTATTCTAATAAACTAAAAGACTGGCACATGTTCTTCCATGCTGTTTACCTGTCAGAAGCTCCAGAACTCAGTTTTATCTTATCCATCCATCTAGTATATTGATCTAAAGACTGAGAAGGCTGTAGACTTTTGATTACAGACAGTAAAGACACAGCTACCCTGCTCCAAGACAAAAAAGCTCTGTGGCTACAGCTAGCAGACCAAGGCTAGTTCCATTAGTGCAGAACCACCTCTCTACCGTTCTGTTCACTTTTACAGACACAATTGTCAGTAATTACTCAGCCTTCTGTTAAAACAGGGAAACACCTAACTAACTGAAGTTCACTATCTCCATAAGCACCATTCAGAACAGCCATCAAATAAACTACTACTAGATTTTAACCCTCAGTTTTGAAATGCATGCACTTAAATGTGCAGATTGAAAATATAATGCAGAAGCAAGTACTTCTTGTAACCAGTAAAGTATATGAGTATATGAGCTGTGACAGAACTAAATACTTGCTTATACAAATACATTTGTTTTCAAACTGACAGAACTCAGCTTCACTATGGCTGTCCTGAAGTTCCTGGTTCTTCATTGAACAAACATGATGAGGAACTCAAGTTTTGAAGTGTGTCTTTACTTTTAGCAATCAAATGGGTTTAAATTGCCTTAAGGAAACAAAATTTTCATTCTAGAGAAGAGACAAAAGGAAGTGTTCAATAATCTACATTTACTAGGTTTTTGACAGCATGGCTTAATTGTTGCAGCAATCCAGTAGTTTATCCAGTCATGAAATAAACATTATACTCCCCAGTAATGGAGCAAATCCTTCAACACGAGGAAGATTTTATAAGGAATTTTAAAACTTAAAAAACAAAGTCAAGTGATGACTTGCTGTTACTTTCCTCAACCAATTTTCTGGACTACAGCATGACTAAGTACTTGAAGGCAGAACAACTACAACTCTGGTAACAGTATTAGCAGTCTCACACACTGATGACCTGAAGATATTTAGTTCCTCCAACACCCAGCTTAAACATATGCTAAATATAGCCTTGGCCTTTTCTTCTGACATTAAGATGAAATTTGTCACACAGCTCTGTCTCACTGCTTTTAAACTCTAACTCTAAAGGGTCAGAACTCCATTTCTCAAGCTTTCCTTTTTCCAAAAATTCTTTACTCTTGCTTACCACTTTGAAATCCCTTAATCGGCACAGAAGCAGAAATTCCTACAGGGCTTCGAAAGGTAGAAAGGTTACAAATTTCCCAACAAAGGTGTGCCTTAATGAGAAGAACAACTGACTTGATGTGCCATATGTGACACACTGAAAAATACATCACATCTGGACTGATGTGGTAACTTTTTCATTGCAAAAGTGAGTCCCGAAGGCTTTGAGAATACCAAATTTACTGCTTTGATACACTGTAAAAGAATAATTTATCTGAAAAAGTTTTGTCATGACATGTCTAATGGTTATCAAATGATAGCTTTCCATTAGACAAACATCTCTGGTTTATAGCCCATGGTGTAAAGACCACAGATTTAAAAAAAATGGATAGGCTTTTTTTTTTTAAAATAGTGGAGTATGAATTAGGCACTGCACTATCAGATATTAGAAGTGATAACTGATGGTGTGAATATATGGTTATTTGCATTGTACTCAGGAAATATATTACCTACTTGAAAAAGCATCCCTATGCCAAAATCCCATCAAATCTAAGAAGATGGACACTCAGATCTAGCTGAAAAAACACTAAATCTACCAACCTTCTGATTGTAAAAATCATATACAGTTTTTTTAAAAAAAAACTCCACGGAAGCTGGGTCATAGCTTACAAAGCCAGGAGAGACCTTATAGGATCACCTGACCTCATAAATGCAATAACGCATTAGGAAGTCAGCGAATTAAATTCTGTTTGCACTATACTGCAAGTCTCTGTTGACTTGAAAATCATTACTTAGCAAGCACTGCAATGGACTGTCACAGTGAAAAGTTACCTTCATTACTAAAAATGTGTCCTGTTTCTACTTTAAATTCATTAAGCCTCAGTTTCCAGTATCCTAAGGTTTTGCTAGATCTGTACTATGAATACACTGTTCCTTATAGTTACAACTATAACCTTTACAAACACACATTGTCTCCAAGAGCTCAGTAAGAAACCTCTGCCAATCCTTCAGTCATTCTTCTCGCTCCTCTGGTTTCTTTTCAACACTTCAACACTTTTTGAAGTGTACTGGGACAAGGTATAGCTAGCTAGCTACACAACTAAATCTGGAAAACACGGAAGACAGGAAGGGGAGAAAGAAGAAGTGAGAAAAATAGTGGGCAATGAGAAAAATCACACAGGAAAAAGGTATGAATGAACAAAGGCGGACTACCAGACTAGAGCCAAAATTCTGTAATAAAACAGAAAACAGAAAATCCAAACTCTAGAATTCTGAAGCTGGCTGCACTTTACATCCAGCTTCAGTGATCTTACTGAAAAGGGCTCTAGAGTGTTTGGGGTTTTTTCGTATTTCAAGCTACAAAGCAGATAAGCTCAAGAAAACAAGGATCATTTTACAGTCAGCTCTTGAAAGCTACTCATTGCTTATCTTAAAAGATTATGTTGGGCAACCACTTTTTACACTGATCTGTAAATGTGATCTGTGTGTGATGAGGACAAAGAATCTCACAGACTCTGCGTTAATCTCATTCAATGAACATGAGTTATTGCTCTCAAGTATAAAAGCTTTCAGAAGTTCAGATACTGCAGGCACAGCCTATAAATGCTGTTCAAAGCATCCGAGCATTCAAAGAAGGCTATGAAGCAAATTAATTTTACCATGCACAAAAATTATTTGCCTTCCTATTAAGTAACATTTTCAGTCACACATCACCTAGCTTCTAATTCTGAACACTGTATGGTGAACCTGTGAATGATCAATTTTTATGAGAGAAAGTAAATCCATAAGAAAGTTTCAAATTGAAAGGAAATAAAACTTACTGTAATTGGCACATCTTTTGTTCCTGAATTTAATAAATGTAGATTTAAAATTTTTGGCAGATCTGTTAAAGAAAAAAAACCACATCTGCCTATTAGGCTATTTTAACATAAGAAACATATACAAAGTCATCTGCACTAGCTGGTTCCTCAAATAAATCCACTGTTTAGAGTTAAAAAGTTAAGACTAACACGACAGAACAGCCAGTCCCAAGAAACTGACACACTTAAAAACCACAGTTTTGTGTATTAGTAGGTATTACATGCTTCAGCTAACTATTTGTATTTGTAACATATTAAGAAATAAATAGGCTAAAAATACTACAATGAATGATTTTGCCAGATGCACCAGCAGAAACTAATCTTACATGTAAAATCTCTGCATGTTAAGGAAGTTGCAAGGGAAAATACCTCGGAAGCTATCTCTTTTTACTTGAAAAAAGATGATCTGTTTTTCTTCAGTAACGAGTCCCTTTTACAGTTTCAAAAGATACCTTCAGTTTTACAACTTTCCAATGTATATATTTTATTTCACCAAGTAATATTAATTTAATTAATGTTAAGCACAAATGTGTAAGTGGCACTTGAAAAACATCTTATCATAAATAACAGATTTGATTAAGTTTGCACACCTAGTTCACTATTCCCTGTGTCTGGAAACATTAAAACTTATGCAGATGTAAGGTAGTATTTCAAAACAAGTTCACAAACTAAGTAAACTAAAATGGTTTTTGGACTAAGTCATGTACAACTGTGTGAGACTAATGTTATTACTAGACCTAGAACCAGATGTGCAAACTACTGTTTGCTTGTACACATCTCAAGTATACTTGCCGCTAATGTATCTGTGCACTGTTGTAACATGCTATTATCAGTCTCAAAAGTATCATTCCACAAGCAACCCTGAACAATACAAAGATAAGTGGGCTTTCCTCTTCCCACCCTACTCCTTATAGTAGACCTGAAGAATACTTTACCTTGTGTTCGTAGTGTACCAAAATCTAGCATTTCTGTTGATGAATAGATTCCTGGTGCTTTAAGGAGAAAAAATAAAAGTTACTATTTTCTTATTATACTAAGAGTTAATTAATTTGAATAACTGAAAAAAAAAAAACCCAACCAAATCCACAAAACAAAACAAAATCAACAAAAACAACCACTCTTCTACAAACCTGTTGTAACTTCTACTTCAACAGGGAGAATGATAAATTCTGTGTTGTCTGAGGCATTTGTTTTTATTCTAATGAAGGCTGTATGATTATCTGCTTCCCTTGAAGAAAAGCTGGCTCTCATCACTCCTTTTGTTTCATAGGGAGGTATTTCCTGATAAATAACCAAAGCACATTTATGAGAGTCCAGTAATTACAAAAAAAGCTGTCATACCAAATAATTACAATAGAAGCATTGAGTATAATTGTATTAAGAGAAAAACTTGCAAAGGCAGAAAGAGGTAGACTCCGTATTATTAAAATTACACTTTAATTTATAAATTAAATTAATTTATAAATTAGTTTTAAACATGTAATATGACACTGATTAAAAACAGGTATATGCAAGAGAACTTCCACATCCCAATTCTAAGTTTTATGTATTACTTTGTGGTAAAACACAGCAGACTAAATTAACAGAATTCTACCAATAAACAAAAGTTGTTAATAAAAATGTTGTTGAGTACTGTAAGATCAAATATTGGGTTTGCATATCCTAATTGTTTTTTCTCCAAAGCAGACACAAGCCATACAGTTTCAGCCCTAAACACAAACTGAAATAGTGCAGAACTCCAAGTAGCCAGAAGCTTGTGGAGCCATCACGTAACTCACAGCAAAAAGTCAAAATGCATTTTAGTTTCTGTACATGCCTATTCCATCAGTTCCAATCTGCATTCAAGATTTGAAAGACAACTCTTTCTGTATTTGGTGTACACAGCTGCAGCACAAGACTAACTTCAGCTCTGTAACTGACATACCAACATCATTGGTATTTTTATTTTGTTTTTAATAGAGGATAAAAGCCTTGATTTGAAATTTGGAACTTCCTACACTTTAAGTGCAAATAAATACAACAGAAAGTAGAAATTTTGGATGAGTAGTCCTTGCAATGATTGGTATTGTTTCAGTTGGCAGCTTATTTCATGTTTCTGAGGTAGGAAATTGGACAGGAAGTAACCAATTGTTTTATACACCTCTCCTGTGCTCTCTGTAGTTGAAACTCACACCAATGCATGCTGGAGGTCAAGCTGTATGTATTCTTTGAAAACTGCCGAATATCAAATCAAGAAGCTTTCAAGTTCTGTTTACACACTCTTTCACAAATCCAACATAATGCAGCCATTCATTAATGTTTAAAAGGATGTGATCTGACTCTTCCATATGTGTAACCAGAGATCCAAAGTTGGTTGGATCCCTGAAGTAACTTTGAAGAGTGATTACAGAAATACTCCTGCATACGCAGACCACTTCATCCAATCATCCAAGCATTTGGTATCAGAATAATTTTAGACAATTATGTAAATCCATATGTCAAAGTATCATCACCATATTTCAAATAGTTTCTTCTACTTTGCAGTTTTTTCTAACTGCGGTGAAGCTCTTGACATAACCAAGACAATGATGTATCTGGGTGTTTCCTCGTACTGGTTTGATTTTTTCTATTTGCCTTATTGTTTTGAAATACCAATGGCTGACAAGGGAAACAAGAGGATTAGTCTGTGCAAGACACTGAAAGCTTTCACATGCTAGTCACCAGTGCTTTAACTGGCAACCTGGCCCAGAGAAGCTGAAAAGCTACGTGCTCTGAAAAACATTCCTCTTGAGTTCTTTTGACAACAAGGAAGGGGCTATCTTTAGAAGCAATACAATTTGACTAAAACAGTGTCAAGACATTAGGACCTTCATCTTTTAAAATCCATTTTCATGTTTACATCTAACCCTCAGCATCTCTTTCCACTGCATTTTTTAAAATGCTTGCGATCTGTGTTAATACTTACTTGCATTTTTGTATCTAACACTAAAACACTGCCATTCTAATGGACTTTCTCCAGAAAAGACAAGAATTAAGTATTGTGACTGTCCTTCATAGCTCACTTGGTAATATCCTGGCTTTACTCTTACAGCAAGTTAAACTGTCACATGACAGCTGGACATTACCAACAGTGTAATATATAGAATAACGCCAAAACTTTACCATCAGGATGTTTCTAAATTTTATTTCACTTAAAGATATCAGTAGGTGTTACTTCAAAACTATATTAAGTGAAGAACATGACAAAACATTCAACAGGCGAGACCATGAGTCTATTCAACCCACTACCTTGTCTCTAGCACCAGAGAGTAAAGAGTAACTGCAGGGCATGCATGTAGGAATATTTTCCAGAACAGTTTCCAGCCACTCTCGACTCATGATCTAGGGATTGAGCTAGACATGCTCATGATCATGAGCTAGACAAGCTGCTCTTTTATGTACTAGTCCTTAATAGGACTTTCTTCCCTAAGTTTGTTCAGCTGCATTTTCAACCTATCTGTGCATTCACAGTAATTTGCAAGAAGGACTTTCTGAGATAAGAAACACCACTAACAACAAAAAAACCAACACAAAACCCCCATAACCAACAAATCAAACAAAATATGTATTTTTTTCCTGTGGGTTAGATCCAGCTCACAGGCCTTTGGGACATTGTCCTGAAAGCTCAGGTAGGTGTACTTTATTCTACTGGGAATCATTTTGATCTTTGCATTGCAAAAAAGCACAGCTCAATACATATGGCTTACTGTAATTAAATTATTATTTCCATTTTTATGGGATATTTTAATGATCACAAAACAAGAAATGAAGTTAGTAAAAAACCCCGAAAGCCTGAACTCATCAAAATAAAACCTCCCCAAGCAAGTACAATGAGTGCTGCAAGACATGGCTACTCACCCATAGCTTCCTCGTACCCCCCTGCTGACCTGTTGGAAGCTCTAAATGGAGATCACCTCCACTGGAATACATTTCTACCACCTGAGGTGGATAACAGAAAATCGTTAGCACTCAGCTTTAAAGAGATCTTGTTCTAGTTATCAGGTATAATCACGTGCAATGGCATAGCTTAGTGACTATTTGACTACTGGAGTATCTTATAAATTCATTTCAGTGACGATATAGCCATTTGCTAGTGCTACATTTGTGTCTTTCTATAGCATTTCATAGTTTGTGGATCACTTACTTCACAGAATCAGAATTTGGTTAGCTAAAGACATCAATTCTGCCTTAACATAAGAATGCTTGCCAACATCACATACTACTCTACACCTTAACACCACTTTCACTGTGCAAAACAGGCAAAAGGAAGCTGAGGCATCACCAAATTAAAAGCACAAGATCTATTTAACTTTGTTTGCTTCAGTGTTCTTCCTAATTACCAGTGAAGTTTCAATACTCTTAATTACCAGTGAAATTTAAATCTTTATTTTGCCGTAATAATAACCATGTTAAAAATTGAAATTTTACTGTAAAACCTCAATTAGCAAATTAAGAGATCTGTGATTATAATCTACAATTTCTAGAACTGACTTGCATTTGAACAGAAAAAACTTCACACAATATGAAAGACTTGACCTCAAACAGCTTTAAAATTCAAATAGAATTTTAAGAAGTTTCAAAATAAAAATTTCAGTTTAATATCACAAATGAGCATTTAACGATTTTCCTCTTAGGCTCACCTGCAAAGGTTCACTGTGGGGGTTATGTATATTTATTATAGGAGAAAAACTGCTATTTACAGGAACTCGTGCCCCAATAAATGGGCGCAATCGATAGGGGTTCGGAACTCCAATGCCAAACACCTGGTTCAGAAAAAGAAACACAAGCTTAAGCAGCTGTATGTAACTGTTGCAGAGCCTAAAATACACTCACCAGTTTTTGTAATCCACCATGTACTCTTTTGATTAATTTTATAGTATAATTCTAACCAAGTATTTTAAACCATTATCGTTTGCAGCTGAAGGCCATTTCTCATATCTACTACTTACTTACACTGACATATTGAGAAAACAGGAAGTCAAAATACCACCTTTTTTCTGACATTCTGAAACACTAAATACCAGCCATAGGTTAAAGAGATGTGAAATGTTCCTTTAATCATACTGTTATGAAACTATCCATATGGGAAGTGTTTCTGTTGTTGTTTGCAAAATGTTGTCATGGTAAGAGTCATATTCTTTCAACAAGAGTATTTATCTTTTTTTTTTTTCATTTTTTATTCTCTCTCATCTGTCTGGTTTATCTTTCTGAATCTCAAGTGAGTAATGCGAGTGACTTTTTGCCAGCCTAATGAATAGCAGTGTCTTGTCACAGGAGTAGATTAATACAGAGCTACAGAATGAGCCAGATCACTACAATAAGCCACAAAAATAACACAAAAAAGGTGTTGGGAAGGTTTTAAATCCTACATAATTTCATCGGTCTGGTTTACAGTACTGCCCTACGATATTTACAGTGGTGTATTTTTGTTTTACAACAGGTAGCAGGGATAGAAATTTCTTCAACTGGGTTGATGGAAAAAAACCCCAAACCAACAACACATTATTGTGCAAATATCCTTGGATGGTTAAGTGTCCCATAATAGATACTGCTTTGATTCACACAACTTTTTCTGAAACAGTGTAATTCTCTTACCTGATAAGTAAATACCCCATGATTAGAAGTGTTAATAAATAAAGTGTTCTCTACATTTCCCACTACTCTTGCAAGGAAAACTACATCAAAGGATGTATTCCCTCCTGGAAGAATTTTCTGGAAAAAATAAAAGCAAGCAAGCAGAGGGATAAGCAAAACTGTTTACTGAAGACATTACACTATGCAGATGAACAATGGTTTTTGTGCTACAGAAGATCTCTTATGTTCTTTACAGAAATACTGAAGTTAGAAAGTCTACTGCAGATTTAGAAAAAAGGAGTAGAAGTTTCAGACAAATAAAATGTGTAAAAAAATAATAAAAATACCAATAGTTTACAACTATATTATCTGGTGCAGGATCATATTTAATTGAATTTTTATGTTAAATTCTGAGTTCAGCTTATCACAGAAATATTTTAGTCTGACAGTTCACAGATCACTGGAGAAAAGTAATTACTTCAAGACTTCCATAAATGAGAAAAGTTGTTTATGGACAGGTTTTCTGAAGTTTTTAAGGTTTATATGGCCTCTGCTAAGCCACAGGCCCTGCAGACAAAGCTGAAACTGGAGGACTATATCTGACAACAAGGTGGTTAAGAGTTAACCCTGCTGACACCATGCTCTTGAACATGTAAGTTCCTGTAACATGATTACTTACAGCTGTTAGCGAATTGGAGTGACTATTTCACACTAACACTACTTCACATGACTTAGAATTTTCAGAAAAATTATAGGAACAGTTTGTTCCTGTAAGTTCTCTAAGGCAATGGAGTCACTTCAGCAGCAAAGAGATCTGCTGTTAAACCTTCAATTACAGTATACATTTCCAGCACAGTCAGAAGTCCCAGCGTTTGCTCTGAGACCAAGAACTGCAATACCTTAATACTTTAAGGTATGCCATTATTGCAGCAAGTTACTCTTTAAAGAAGCTCTCATTCAGACTACAGAGGGGAAAGAAAAGTTCATTTTGAGAAAGCAAAATAACTTACCCTATTTTGGAAAAACGATGCATGAAAATGTGATGTTGTAGCAGATATTGATACTAATGTAATTGTTTCTTCTGAGCTAGGGTTATGTAGGTAAACTTTTTCCATTTTTGGCATTCCAACTGGCCTGTCAAAACACAGAAAATATTTTCGAAGCATCAGAAATCTAGACAATAGAGCATTGGGCTTTTTCCCATTAACCAGAAAAGAGCATAAAAGTGATGCATACTGACAATAGAACTTTGTGTTTAATGCTTTTTTTCCAGTAATGTGTAAATTATACTTAGACTAACTACTTAGTTAACATCTTTTCCATCATTTTATTGCTTATTTTTCCTGAAGGCTTACCCAATGTTGCATCATCCTCATGAAATTCTATTGTCAGGTTTTTACTTCAGAATCAGAATAGGCCAAGTTTTCTATTCCATGCTAGAATCTCTAAATAACTATCTTAAGACAGGGTGCACACAGCAACTTAAAATAAACAGAATACACCCTAGACAAAATTTGAAACACCAGTTTTTTCCATTATAGATTTTAAGCAGTTTTACCCAGAACCCAGAATTTCTCTGGCATCATATTTTATAACATGCTCTACAGAATTAAGTAGGCGGACATGTTCAGCAACAACTTTTTTATATGTATAGTATTTGAACTCATACCTTAAGGAAAAAAATAAATGCTTGAAATAAATGTTAGAATTTAAGAACCCTAAAATATGGTAGTCACAGAGTTAAACAACAGCACAATTTCACTAACAAAACATTTTAACAATTTATTTGACACAAGATTTGGGCTTGTTTTTGCTTACAACAGCTGAGGTGACAATAGATGCTCCAGTTTCACCGACTATTTTTCAGACTTTATTGTCTTTTCAGAATTTTTTTCATGCCTTTTAACACACGTTAAGCATCAGCACCAAAGCACTAATCAAAGTGCAGATTACAAATTGCTCAATTTTGAATTCTGGAATTTAAAACAGTTAACTCAACTTTCAGGCTACATGTACTCCATGCAGCACTCTCTCCCATGTCACTTGCTCCAAACATTGCAAGGACAGCAAAACAATGGGAAGACTTACTACCTTTAGTACCTGAAGTGATGATGACCAGCAACAGGCAGCTGTTCTACCCTCCTCAATTCACTTTAACAAGCCAAATTAGTAAGTGCTATTGCATTCACAGTTTTTCAACCTGGAGGGGGGTGTGAAGTATGTCCCAGCACATGAAGTTTGCTGTAAATTAAAGGCTCCATTGAATGGAGAATTTAGTAACAATAATCAAACTACACTACAATTTACAAAGTGTTTGTGATGACAGAACCTCCTACTTATGAAACATGGGCTAAAGAGACAGATGCTAAAGACCATGCCATTAATTCAAAGACACAATTACTAACCATCAACGAACAGCATCCTCACTAACAGAAAAATATATCTGCACTCTACTACTGTAAATTTCTTTGCTACTCACCACTACAGCACCAAACACACGCAAAACCACATCAGAAAAAAGTGTCTGCTGATAGGGAGCTACCCAGCACTCCTCTGAACCCACTGCTTCAACACTCCTTCACTGACATCAGTGCAGATGGCCTTGAGGATTTTATCTGCTTGGTAACTATGAAAGGCATAAGCAAGCTTGTATAACAGTCAGCACTTTTGCAGTAAATTCCTTGTTTAGACAAAGTGGTCAAGCCTTAAAGTACTCTCTGATTTTACTAACATCAAAGTAAAAACAAAGGGAAGAAATAAAATAGTCAACCTCTCCTAACACTGAAGAAAGCTCTTCGAGTCTCTCCTGAGGATCAACTGTCTGTTCCCTAGCTCTCATTGCAATTTCTGATTCTCCTTAGTGGAAGACGTGCTCCCAACATCTTGGTGCAACTCCTCTGCTTGCCACAGTGCAATTTCTGGATACTTCACTTTCCCACAGCATGTTCAGCAGCTCCTCAAGAAGGGGAAATCATCCTTCTCCTCTATTACAAAACACTCCAAGCTTCATAAGAGGAGCTAAGAGCTGAAAACAAGAATCAAGCAGAACAGTTCCTTAAAACCACAACAGCAGTGAGTGAGAGATGAGGTAGATTTTAAGCACTGTGAGCAAATGACATGATTACTATATCACCTCTGGTCTCTACAGAAAACCAGCTATATACTGAAAACCTAAAATCAGGGTTGACTTCAGTGACACTTTTTATGATGCATCAATGTGTGAAACACCACAAAGCCATCATGAAAATGATGTTGAATGAACCGGCAATACTGAAGCACCAGTATATTCCCGTCAGAAAGGAAGTAAAACTCATTATCTAGGAAATATTCCAAATATTAACAATCTTTTAAGGCCTTCATGCTTTTCTAGTTCTGAAGAGAAGGGACTATAAGACAGTCTATTTGAGAGGCTAAATTTATGAAAACAAACAGCCATGACCGACACCACAGCTCACTAACTTCATATTCCAGACTAAACTACCATGGTATTAATTATAAGTGATAAAGGCAGAAGGAACTTAAAAGGAATTCTGTTGTTAGGACTGTGTTTTATTTTACTGTTTTGCTGATCATTCTGATTTTGAAACAATGAGTCCAGTACTACATTTGGCTGAGATACAGCTTCCCTTATTTCTTTAAGTTTGATGTTAGCCAAATCCACAGAAATAGGACTTCATAAACCTCACCTGTTTTTCTGCTACCAGACATGGTAAAATCCAGGTAGAGCAGTGGACACCAGATACCCTTAATGAACATACATTCAAAGCAATAATCTCATCAGGGATGCTCTCCAAGCTGTAGATTATCAGACCACAATGATCTGCACAAGTACAGTGTTACCCGACGCCAAATTTCACAGCACAATTTCCTGGAGCGCTCACAGCAAGTACTTTTCATTGTGAGAAGCTGGTACAGACACACACCTTCAGGCAAATATGAACTGTCAAGGCATGTAAGATTTTGCTCCTGATCCTCTGTCCCTGCATAATGCTAGGTCCACCTACACTGATAAAAAACCTGATACCACAATCTAGATGAGATGATGGTAATTAACAAGGGGGAGGTGCCTGTTCAAATGAGTCAAGATGCCTATGTTCTGGTTCTTTACTGCTGCAACTCAACTCTTCTCAAAGTCTTAGTTGGTATCTGCAGTTACAGTAAGCATGTCCTTGTAATGGAATTAACTGCTACTCCAGGGATCAAGAGGTAGATTCTTTTAACAATGGAAATCAGCTGTTGCAAATTTTGGGGAGATGAATCCTTGAGTTATTGGCTCAAAGCTGACTTGCAAAAATATCTAGCTACTCACTGTGAAGCAAATATGGATTGAGAAAACGCCTTTTTAAAAGAGCAATTAACTTTTTCTTACTGTACATGGTTTAAGCACCTCTGTAAAATGCTCACTTGATTTATGATACAAATCTATTACTGAAAAGTAAAAGGATATAAATTCAGCAGATACATTCTTCCTGTTTCATCTCCTATTCTTTGTAATGAGACTGGAGAGAAAACTGAAGTCGACCAAAAACTTCACAGTTATATTTTCAAATGCTGGGAATATACGCAAACATACTCATGATTCAATTCCGGTAATTTCCTAATGAATTTGAGAGTTTTACATATGTTTTCCCTGAAGAATTTTTTTCATTTAGCATCTTTGGCCATTGTGGAAACATATGTAAGACTGGTTGTTGCCCAACATATCAGAAGTGGGTTATATCATAGGTTAAATCAGTATCCTGTCATACAGTGTCCTATCAGACAGGGGTGAATAGCATAGATGCCTAGAAGGCAAAAGTGTCATGTGAAAAGCATATAAAGTCAGGTGCCCAGAACACTCTCCTAGCCTCTAAATATATGTGGCTTGGGAACCTCCTTAACCAATGAAGACAGTTCTCCAGTCAGAAGATCAGAGTGAGCAAGCTTCAGCGGTAAGAACTTGGGTGTTGACTTGTAATGTATCCACCTACTATTAATTAAAAGAAACAAAATGAGCTGGCTGTACAAGGTTACATCTAGAGACTGAAAGGGAATGCCTTTTGTGCCCATTCTGAAGAAAACAGTGGTTCCTTACACAAAGGAAGACTGCACGATGTACAAAACAAGAGAATTAGTGACTAGAGCATTCTTCCTGTTTCACATGAAACCATATGCATCGCTGGTTGAGTGACACAGGCAAGGGGCTTCTTTAACTGAAGTCAGTAACTGGAGCACATATGTTGGAGAAAGCAAATGCATCTCCAACTCCGAAAAGCAAAGAAAACAGAAGAGGTTTGGGTTTACACATGTACTAGCCTGCAAATTACTTGTTTCTTAGCTTCCCAATTTTACTGCCTTTTAACGAAGAGAGAAAGTTCTTTTATAGTATACAAAGTTGGTGTTCACGTAACATACTAAGCAGAGCAAATGCCCCATTTTATGTTAGGAATCCAACTTAGATTCCATACAACAAAATCATACCTTTTCCAAACAGTTAGTAAACCCCCACACATAAAACGCCAGCAAGAAGATTTTATCCAACCGTGTCACCAAGTGTGGTCAGAATTAATCTAAAGGTGTAATCTAACTCTTATTTGTTTTGGCAGCATTTTGCACTCTAGCATGATATGCAACCAAAACCTGAAGTAGATCTGGACAAAATGTCAATACACTGTCAACACTTTCTCGCATTTAAAGAAATCCAAGGGAAATGAAAGTCTCATTTTGCAACATTTCTTGAAAATTCCAGCAATCTCAAGCTCTCACACATTACAAGCGTATCAAATGTACTATGTAAACATTTGGCTCTACATTATACATAACTTATAGGTCCTTTCACCAGTTGTAAACATACTTGTTTAAACTGTAAGAAAACCAGTGATTTGAGTAAACTCTCTAGCTGCTATAAGTATCCACTATCTACTGCTAAGAGATTAGAGTTCTTGAAGAAAACAGACCAATTTGCTAAACTTATACTAACCTTATGTTAAAGTAACTTCCATGATTTTAAGAACATTTATATCTACCATATCTAGTATATACAAACATTTCTTCTATAGCTCAGGAAAACTTCAAATAGTTAAACTGTTAACAATATCATTCTCCATTCTCTTACCATGCTACTCCTCCCATACGTTTTTACAGCAGGAAAGCCTTACAAGGGTGAAAACTAGTTTTCACCGCACTATAACACATTCATTATATGCCTTTACTTTTTAAATGCCCCTTTGCCTTGGTTTTCTTGGTTTTGGTTGATGCAATTAGAAGTATAACTGAAAGCAGTGCAGTCTAGATTCAAAGGGAGGCATATTAAGACAGATTCAGCACAGCTGTATTCTCCAGATCTTTACCTATTCTGACACTATCCTGTCCTTAAAGCTACAGGAATAAAATATGTCCCTTATGTTACCTAAAGTAACATAAGGTCTCCAGACCTGGAAGAAGCTCTCAGATATTTGAACATTGTCAAGCAATTGCTTTCACGGCCAGTAAAATCTTTCATAGAATATCCTGCTAAATACTACAGCTCACAAACAAGAAACAAAAAATCACTACAAAAATCCCCTAATGAAAACACTTCAAAGGAAATGCAATGAGATTGTTTATCAAAAGAAAACTGAAAGACAGAACTTCAGAATACTGTCCTACCACTGAGAAAATTTTGTCTGCGAATGAGACATTGCTCAAATTAAATGAAGCAAGAACCTCCATTCACCATAGAAGCATATGTTCATCAAAGATTAAAATATTACTGTTTCCAAAAGTATGGTTTCATACATTAGCAATCATTTATATGAAACAGGGGTAAGATGTCAACTTCATCTTTAAAATAATGCCACATTTTAAAATTTTGATGGTAAGCAGTTCTTCCTTATATTGTGTCAGCATTCTAAAAGTACCAAAGTACATAAGTGCTCCATTATCAAAAGGTACTTCTACCAAAAAGCTTAGTTGTGAAGAACTTAAAGTTTACTTCTGATACAGACAGATTTGAATTAATAAAGATTAAGGCAATGTATCAAGATCTGTGAATATCCACGTTCACCTACAAAGCAGGTGCAAGAACTGAATATAAACTGCTCTGCAACAACCTTCATTCACATGGGCCACCTGCAGGACCTCTAATATGAAGACCAATCTTAAACACAGAAAGCCATATAGGTAATAACTGTTCTTCCAAAATAGCCTCTGAGCAACCAAGTCCCAAAGCTATGGAAGATGAAATTATGGTTGCTGTTTGTACATTAGAATACCTCGGTTATTCCATTTCCATTTGACAACAGAGGAGAGTAACAGTTTAAAAACTGAGAATACAAGCAACAGAATGCAGGTAAGAATGAAGTCAACTAGTTGTGGACCTGGTTTTAGGTGGAGGGGTTTTTGCTCATTTTCTGTAAAGCCCTGAATCTCAAATATCCAAGATGTTGCAGAATTTGTTCCAGAAAAAGACTGGTGTTGCTTTAGAAACACAAGTAAGAGGTTTACACATTAAATAACCAAATGAGTATTCCACACATAGTCCAAGCAGTCCCTTGGCACAGTGATACGGGATAACCTGCCACAGTTCTATCCCATTCCCAGAGGCTTAATATATACAGAGAACATTTGGGATTTCTTCAAGTGAGCTAAAGATTTGCATATCCTAACCTACAGCATACATTTCCTTTGATAAATGTGAGATTACCTGGACTGCCTTCAAAGTAGTAAAATACGGCAGTGTTTGTTTCATATTAAAATAGCATTAAAAACCCCCAACTGTTATAAATCAGAAGTATAAGACCATTGCAATCTCATCTCCAGGGGAACACAGGAAGTGTGTCTACAGCACCTATTTATCAACTTAATACAGATTTTGGTTTTCTGAGATCTCTAGATAAAGTAACTTTTATTAAATATTATTCCTGCTCAAATTGGCACGTTTTTGAAACATCTGATTAAACCCACACACTCTCAGCAGACCAAAAATGTAACAGGAAGAATGACTTAGCTTCCAACTGAAATTAAATATTAGAACTTTCTTTAGCTTGGGCATGATACGTGTTGATAGCTCAGCACAAACAAGAACTTCGAACAAGTTTGCTCCATTAAGTGCTACATGCTACCTACTAACAAAACACCCTTTAGGTATAGTACTTATTCAGAAACTAAATATGCATTTTATGCCTTTCCTAAAATCCATTAATAACAAAGACAGAAAAGCCAGAATTTGAATGTGAAACCCCTGTCTATTTTAGAAGGCAGAAAACCTCAAAAGCTTAAATACGCATTATTTGACTTCCAAGGTACTTGGCACCTGCAGTTTTTTCTCACCATAAGGCTGAGTTACTCAGGATTTCTTAGAGCTGGCTCACAGATTTTAAACTGAACTTTGGGCCTCCATATCTAAACCTTTTCTAAAACTGCCTTTGACATCTTAGTGAAGTTTTAATAAATCAGAAAAGGATTTCTGCATGAGACTATGATCTAAATGACAATAGATAAATTAATTATCATATGTTGTTAAAAAAAATAGAACACATAATGAATCAAGATCTAACATAGAGGTTTCCTATTATAATTTACAGTGCAGTTCTGCATTTACTGTACAGAGCCATTCCCAAGTAAGAGATTTGTTGCTACTTTAAAACTGTACCAGATCGACATTATTTGTTCAGTGCTTTTAGCTCTAACCACGAACAGCTTACATAAAAAGCCAAAATATAATGAACAACAACTTAAAGTATTTATGATACTGTCTTGGATTTACTTTTAGCAAGGGGCAAAAAATGGTCTTTGGAAATCCACAAAGTAAAGAAGTACATGTAGCTTTTTTCAGATAAGCATGCAAACTCTAGATAACCCTTAAAAGCAAGGTATTTCAGAGCACATCACACTTTATTCATAGTAGAAAAAAGTGCATAAAATACATTTCAAATGTCAAATTCTGGGTTTACTATGAACTAGAAAGTTCTACCATTTTGAAGAGAAAATAATTTAAAACTAAATCAGTAGGTAAGTTTACGGTAACTCTAACAAAAAGCACACTGCTCTACAAGTTTGAATTTGTACTGCAGTCACCAGTATGATTTGTTAACTATAACCTCATTTTTGTTATAGCAGAAATGCAGTAGAACAGGGCTTACCACAAGGCCATTTGCTATTCAATTTAGAGACTCAATATCCTCTTACCTAGGACCAGTTACTGACATTAGAAAAAACCAACAAAAATACACAACATCAAAAGCTAGAAGAAATTCTGAAAGAAAAAGGTTGAGGGGACAGAGTGACTTATTCTGTCTTTAATTCAAAGTAGGATTACAATTTTGTTAGACTGAGCACAAATAAATTCTGCAAAATGAGGCATTTTCATAATAGCTTTGTTATTTAGTGACATTATATTCGATTGGGGTTTTTTGTATAGAAGTTATTTCTGAAAAGCTACTCTGTGCAAACAAAGTTACAGCTTCTCTTCTTTCAGAAAGACAGGAGTATACACCACGTCAATACACAGGAGCTTCCTTGCACATCTCTGTAGTCACACCATATGACAGTCTTTCTGACAGAAAAAGGGTACTATATTTTTATTAATAATCTGTGGCTTATCTGTAAATAAAGCAGCCTTTCATCAAGCAGCTGCACTGACTGAGGATGGGGGAAGCAATGCTGTGTTCAGGAATACCTGGGTTGTTTTCATTCTTCCAGGCTGAACTGTTAACAAAATATTTGAAATGCCCTCACTGCAGTTTACATTGATCAAAGTATCAATCATGCACAGAGGCTGCATCCATGAACACCAACTCCAGAACCAATTTTGACTGCTAAGAGGTAGCTACCTATACACAGTAACCAATTACTGTCAGGAAAAGTTAGGACTGAAATACTTCTCAGACAAACTGATTACAAACAGGTACACCGATGAAATTGTTAAATTTTCTTCCTCCTCCCTTTATGTTCTAGAGAAGTGAGAACGAAAACAGCAACCAGCTGCAAGGTAGAGAGCACAGAGCTAGGTTCCTGGAGGCTGTTTCTTCTCCTTGAGGTTGTATTTTCACAACTTGACATTTCTGTTCTAGTAAGTACAGATCCACTGCCATGTTGTTTGCCACCAAAGCAATAGTAAAATGGATGTGCTAGAGTAGATACTCCCTGATGTGGGTTACACACAGAAAGGTAATCTCACCTCAGTATAAGTTCTAGACTTAAAACTGCTCCACAGTGCAGCTGTACAAGTACCTAAAGGGTAAGTACAAGTACCTACACCACCAAAACCATGGCAGCTGACAAGTCACTATACAATGTTTAAAACTGAGTACACCAGCTTTCTGGAACATGTCGGTCAATTACATTTACAATCTCTTAATGCAAATTATGTATACAACCTTCTCAACCAGCTCCATCTGCTTTAAATGCTCTTGTTGCTTGTCGGGGTTTTCTTGTTTGTTTGTTTAGAGGTCCCATCCACCCACCCCAGGTGGGTTTGTTTTCGGTTTGATTTTTGAATGGTTTTTTAAAATTTTTTTATTTGTCTAACTAAACAGATCAGAAGACCTTTTCAACTTACTGTTCATGGAAATCCAGCATTGGTGGCTCAAACCGGAGGGGTCGGCAATTTCCCCGATACAGGGATACACTGCAAGAAAAATTGAAATGCTGTAAAAGATACTACTAACTGATACATTTTTGCTCTCTTCACATTTCAAATAGCCCTTCCTTAGCAAAACATCCATTAATACTAATAGGGTAACTTATTCAAAAGAAGAAACAAACAAAACAAACTCATCCAGTCAGAATATTGTAATTTTACCAGCCACTTACATGATTATGTGGTGTCTCCATAGAAGATTACGCAAGAGTACATATCTTTAAAATGGACCTAAGTGAGTGTAAGCTTTTCCTCTATATAAGGATGGCTAAGTGAAACAGCTAAATAGGTTTACATCACCTTTCACAGAAATGTTCAAACATTGCTATGAAAGATGTTTTGGATATTGTCCAATGTCTAGCAGTAATTTACGTACACCTAATAAGTTTCTCTAGCTACATCTATATTAGTACATAAACAATCTCAGACCCATCCGAAGATACTGAGGCCACACAGGAGAAAACAGCCCATATATATACTGTTCAAAATTTGCAATATCCTGAAGATGATGAGACTGCTCTGGAAACGTTCTTTAGCTTTACCTATACTAACGTCCCACTGGGAACTCTTCAGGAAACTTCTAATAGATGAAGACTAAAACTTAAATAGCACTCAAACAATCCAGAAGGGAAGATGACAAAGTACCTGGAAGCAACTACTGCCACTTATTTTACCTGTACAGTTATACAGAGCACAATCAATAACCCACAACTGAAATTGTAAGAAAAAAATACAAAGCAGTTTCATTGACTGAAACATTCCTTTTATTCAGAATGATGTGATTGTGACCAGAATTAAGCATCTCTGTAATTCTGTAACACTTTATTTTGGGCTGAGTAAAAATTGTTTTCATATAATAAAACAAAATAGGGAGATAAAAACGTAAAAAACATAAACAGGAAAGGATAAAAAATAGCTTAAAGTCAATTGCTCCTGAATGGTTCAAGACCAACAGCTTTCTTTTTTCTTCAAATGCTTATGTTACTGATATTAAAATAGCATTCTTGTTTCAGATCCTTGACTTTGAATCAATCCCAAATGTCCAAAGATCAAGCTGCAGCCACTTGTCCTGGGTAAGCAAATATGCTCCACAAACCCACTCAGGGCAGCAGAACACCTAGATCTGCCTCAACAGAGGGAGAAGCTGGGAAATGGAAGGGGCAAGGACATATGGCTCGCCTTAGGAAAGCTGAAGCCTTGAACTCAATCAATCCAATTTCATCCAGCGAAATTCCAGGAGAACTAATTATTGATCAAATTCGCATGTCTTTCCATACTTCAGAACCACTTCAACAAGAAAGCTATTTACAGGAGTAATTTAAGAATAGAGGATGACAACTGTATCCTCTCTTAGCGCAGAGCTGGGCAACAACAACAGTGTAACAAGTCAGAAGCTCTGTAAAAAAAAATACCTCTCAATGATACACTCAAACTCCACAACTGAATCTATGCATGCTGATCAATTTACAGGTCTGTAAATTTGCATGTCGAATCATCTTTAATCCTACTTAGAGATCAGTCATTAAAAATAGCTTTATCCACACAAAAGAAGTAAAACACTCTCAGGTCAAGAACAGGCATAGTCAGTCAGCTTTAGTATACAGTTCCCTATGTGTGTGTGTGCACACGCACATGCCACGCATATATAGATCACAACATAATAGAAGTGAAGGTTTAAGACATAAATAGGAACAACTGTTCAGATCTACAAAAAAATTACAATTCTTGCTATTATTAAGTGCTGCTGTGACTCATTATAGTTGCCAAACAATATAGTTTAGCCTTCTCAGGCTAAAATCTAACCTCACAGAACAAACACTCAACAAAATGAAGTTTACGAAGACACTGGACATAAAAAAATATAATTGGAAAATTAAATAGGCAGTGATGTTTTAAAAGAACAAAACAAATGGACAGTATGACTTCAAAGTTTATGGTCCCATTTTGAAAACCATTTAGAGTGCACTTTTAAATGAAAATGGACATAAAAAGCTCACGTACCTCCATTGTCAAGATAACACTAAACAGAAATCATTCTTCAACAGTGATTTTTAAAATAATTCTGTCAATTTCTTCCAAATTGAAAACTCTGAATGGTCAGACAGCACCTCTTTTTTTATTGCTTATTACTGGTAAAAGGACACAAACTCCTTTTATGGACAAGTTATTAGAAAAATTTACAATATTTACAAAAGTGATAATTAATATCTTTATTTCAAATGCATTGAAAATACTGTCAAGAGTAACATGACCTAACTTGAACAATCAGACCATACACAATTCTCCACATACATGAAAAGCTTAGGCAACATTTTCTCAGACCAAAGAGCTATATTATCCTGGACAGCCAGTCAGACAGCATAGAATGTTTAAATGGTTAAAGTTCGGTTAAGGCAGCGACATCATCATGAATGCTAACTATTGTAATAGAAGCAACAATTGTAATAAGATTCAAATGGGAACAAGTAATATTGGAATTCTCAAACTTTGCATACTGAAAGGCCCAACATGAGTCAACTTGCAGCAGACTAGAAAATGATGATAATGTCTGCTCTGCTAGGCACTTGCTCACCGAAGGCAGGATACACCCATGGGTAGGGTAACTTTACAGCATAATGACGTTCAGTTAATTACTACTGCATGCATGTAGAACTATGGCTCCCGGTCTTCTATCACAATTTAAACATTTTCCTTCCCTACCCCTGGAAGTTCTCTAACTTTTGAAGTCAAGGACAACATCATGGCTACGCTTCGCAAATGAACATTTGGGAAGGACACTACCCACATTTGTTACAAGCATGTTGGTGGCTAAAAAGGCCAATATGAGATAGACGTATCCAATTGCAAAAGGCACAGCAGAAAGACTCTTTAGGAGGTATATTCTGCAAGGCACAATTCTTTCTGCGTTGTCTTTTCTCTTCAAGAGTGATCCTGCATGTGTTCTCAAAAGCATCAGCAGCGTTGAAGATAATGTGCCTGCATTTCATATTTTGTTAGGTTTCTTACAGCTACTTCCCATCTACTACAGCAGTCTACATATGCAATGAACTCTCCCTTACCAGGAGGAGAATGATATATCTACCCTAGTTTTCTGCTTTGCTGGGATTCAGAGATGATATCATGACTAGAATCATGCAGTTACCCTGATGGGAAGTACTGAGATCAAAATTGTAAAGAACATCTGGGGTTTTTTTTAATGTCATCAAGGTTCATAGAAAAAAATTTGAGTGCAATGTTCACAGAACCCTGCATAGGAAACGAAGCAGAAAGGGTGCTTTTGAAAGAACAGACTGTCTTCTTCTACACTGTGTCAACACTTACCAGTTGATACCTGTTACGACAAGGACAGCAACATGAAAAGGAAAAGATGCATGTGGAAGAGAGGACTACTGGTATCTGCAAACAAGCTGCAGTAGATTAAGAACTAGCCAGGAGTCATCTAAACCTATAACTTAAATGGTCTCAACACCTTTTTCCTTCTGCAAGAATTTTGATTTTAAGAATGAGACTTGAGAGTGAACTACACACAGCTCCCAACATGATCATTATCCTCACTGTTCCATCCACGCTGTCATCCAAGTGAGTGTGCATTCACCTCAACTACCAACTACAGTATTGCTATTACCCAGAAGCAATCTACTATCAGATGCAATTCACTGAAGTGCAGCTTCATGTCTCAATAAGGTTAGTTACAGATGCAGTTATAAAAATGGTAAAAAAACAATGCCTGAAAAGACTGTGCGTGACATGGATGTCCATCTCTGCTGAAGCACAATATTAATCCGTCCTAAGGACATTCTGCAGCACTTCTGTAACGCTTTGCTGTTTATCACAGAGTACTAGGCACTGATAATTTTAGATAACCCGTGCACATCTTTGCATTCAGAGACCAAGAAAATGCTGCCAAATACAGTATTTAAAGATTTCTGCAAAGTTGGGCAGCAACAGTTGCTCTGTATCCTCACATTACCTTTTCTAGCTGTTCTGGGATTTTCTGGAGGAGGACTGTGCTCTGTGGAATCTTATCTGTAACATCTTTAATTGCTACTGTAGAAAATTCAAATCTCAGCATATTCTACATATATTTTTCCCACATTACTTTACCAGTTGTTTAAAGGGTTTTATTTCCTCTCCTGTGCCATAGATTGTGAAGGAATATAGACACCAGCATTAAACTGTGAAACAGAAAGAGATCTTATGATTTTATTTAGCAACACAATCTCTTAAAAAGCTGATACTTTATTTCCATTACCATGAAATGAAATAAAAGTGTTTCTAAAAGTAACAATTTGACCTTTTAAAATGAATAATAGGCAAATACCTCACAGTGGGTGCTTTTTGTGCCAGAATATCTTCGAAAGAGCCATCGCAAGGACTCTTAACTAAAAATGCTCTGTAAGTAACCTGAATGCGGCCACAATATGTTAATATTAAAAAATAAGGTTGAGCTGCATATATCAGAAAATGTATTTTGAATTTTATAGTTAAAATTATTTTTCAAATGGGGTATTAATTACCAGCTTGGTGAGACACTGGACTCCCATCAAACAATTGACAACTTCAGTATCTAACAGCAGCCAATGCTACAAATGCACACGAATAAAGACTAGCAACAATTTTTTTCCATAACTACCCAGATAGTGATTGGCTCAGTTATGCCAACATTAATCCTGTATCAGGAAAACATACTCATGATATCAGGCACTTAAACTTCAAGCTAACAATTCCTGAGGGGGGGCTGTCTGGGGAAAGGGTGAGGAAAGAGCAGGGAGAAGCTTGAATAGATCCACTGTAACCTGACCATGGGCAAGAACAAAAACTGAATCGCTAGTTCATTCCCCTCCTTCTAATTAGTGCTAAAAAAGCAGATCAAAGAACTGAATAAACTATCTAAATAGGAAAGAAACATCTGCAAGCTATATCAAGAAAAAGACATAATCTGTATTAAGGACAAAGAAAGAGAGGTTATCTAGAGAAGTACTGGTTTTAGCAATGACATCAAAAAAAGTCACCTAGAAAAATGCATAAAGGAAAGGTTCATGCAAAACCACTAACAGACAGACAGCAAATTGTGTATTTACTATGTAATATGGCACAGAAGAGCTTGCAATGCATTATTACATTGTGACTGAACCCCAAATAGACCAGTACTCTGAAGTGGAATGGACTACTTTCCTGGCAGACCTAGAGATTTTTCAAATATCTAAACCAGTGTTTTAATAGAACACATTCTACAACACTGAAATTTCCAACACAGAAAGCAATCTTCTTAGTTGAGAAATTAAAATATCCTGGAGGCAAATCTAATCCATGGCCTCAAATTCAAGAACCACCAAATTCAGTTGTTTTCTTGGAGACAAAAATATCACACATATTGCACTAGATGCCAATATATGCACTCTCTGCCATTGAGACTTGATGATTTAAACAAGATACTATTTCATTTTTGAAGTATCTACATAAGGTATTGCTCTATCCAAGAAAAACACACTAATCACAGTTATCTTAAGTTCAATTGCCATTCCTAAAAATTCATGTTCTCATACCTGCAATCGGACTGAATCAATCCAAAATGAAAAAAAAGAATAGTTCTTTTACTAGATTTCCTGAGAAGGAACGGGAAACAGCCTTATGGAAAAAACATAACTGTATTTACTATGACAATTTGTTTAATGCTACTGTACAAGAAACAAGTTTCACTATTACTGTTCACTGCACTCATTAATAAACAAGAATATCTGATGATTAGAGAAAAATCAGGGAACAGGGGAAAAAAAGAGGCCACTTATTTTCCTTCTCAGATATTATACATGCCAAGTTCTTTCATAATAGATTATGTCTTTGGGATGGAAGAGGATAGGACAGGGTCATGGGTTGTTCAGCCTGGAGAAGAGAGACTCAGGGGTGAGTTTATCACTCTCTATAACCAGAAAGGAGACTGCAGCAAGGTGGGGGTCGGCCTCTTCTCCCAGGCAACCAGTGAAAGAATGAGGGGGATATGGCTTCATGTTGCACCAGGGGAGATTCAAGTTGAATATTATGAAAAAAATCTTTACTGAAAGAGGGATTAAGCATTGGAACAGGCTTTCCAGGGAAGAGGTGAAGTCACCGTCAAAAAAAGAGTAGATGTGTAAGTCTCTGATGTGGTTTAGTTGGCATAGTGGTACTCAGTTCAAGGCTGGACTTGATGATCTTGGAGGTCTTTTCCAGTCTTAAGGATTCTATGATGAGACAGAGGGGGATGGACAAGAATCTATCAAAAGTAACATAATCGAGTTTTTCTTCAAAAGGACACCAAGAACTTTTGAAGTGGGCAAACAAACCCACTGCTTTCTCAATACAAGTAACTTTAGTAAAATGATTAAAAAAAGTCTAATTACACAGAATTACTCTGTGGTATACATTACAAAGTGCATTGAAGAATTCCTCAAGTTTTTATTCCATATGTTAAGTTTCTTCTTCATGAAGGGCCACAAAGATGATCAGAGAGAGAAAGCATCTCTCCTATGAAGACAAGCTGGGAGAGTTGGGGCTGTTCAGTCTGGAGAAGGCTCCAGGAAGACCTTACAGCACCTTCCAGTACCTAAAATGGGCTACAAGAGAGCTAGGGAGGGAATTTTCACAAGAGCATTTAGTGACAGAACAAGGGCAAATGACCTTAAACTGAAGAAGGGAAGGTTTAGATTACATATTAAGAAGAAATTCTTGACTGTGAGGGTGGTGAGACACTGGAACAGGTTGCCCAGAGAAGTTGTGGATGCCCCATCCCTGGAAATGTTCAAGGTCAGGGTAGATGAGGCTTTGAGACACCTGGTCTAGTAGAAGGTATCCCTGCCCAGGGCGGGGGATGTGGAAGTAGATGGTCTTTAAGGTCCCTTCCAATCCAAACTGTTCTACGATTCTATGATTTAGCTGTCCAATATTAAAAACTGCTTTACATTTTAGTTTTGTTTCCTTTGTATGAGAAACATAATTTAAAAAAAAAAATCACTATTTGTATTTGATGTTTTTTACACTAAAACTTTATTATTCTTATGAAAAGTATCAAAAATCTTCCAACTAAAGTCTGTATTAAATGTTTAGAAATATGCTTACCTTTTCTGTTGATATGAACTGAGGCCTAAAGTTGTCTCAGTCTGTAAAAGAAAAAAAAAATAAATTTAAGACTGACAGCACTATACTTCCTGTGAGGGGAAAAAAAAAAACCAACCCAACTGCCACAAGTTGGTCAGACCCTGACAGACAAAAGGAGAAGTTCTGATCTGGAACAGAAAATGCAAATTGGCTTTTTCCAATTAAAGAAGTCAAGCCTCCACTGAAAGACTGTTTGGTCCAGGACAAGAACTGTGGTGAGTTCCAGTGGCAAGAACTCCTACAAACTGTAAAACAACTAGCAACTTAAAAACTGAGAGAAGGAAAAAAAGTCCAGGAAATCATAACACTGTATAGAATAAAAGAAAAACCTAGCACAGATGTAAGAAGCAAATTAAAAAGAAAAGCATATAAACCACGTAACAGTCAAGCAATTATCTCATTGATGTAGTTTAACACCTAGAAAACAAAGAAGGCTATAATCTCCATTTGACTAGGAAACTTCATCTCCTCTCCTAATGATCTTCTATCCTCTATTATTCATACCTTTCCTTCCACTCCACTGGACATTACGGTTAATTACCTGAAAACAAGGAGGTTAGATTGTCCAGGGATTTCCAGTTAGTTTACTCTTGTATAAGAAATACCAACTGGCTTAGAAGGCTGCATGTGGAATGTCCTCCTGATACAGCTAATGTTAAAACATACCTGCCTTTGAAAACTTCTGTCTTCCCACAGGATTTGGAGATCAAATTGAGGATTTTAGTCCTCCTCTTAAAGATTTCATGGCCAAGCTGAATATTTATGTCCTGAGAGTGGGAAGAAAGCTTACAGGTCTGATAAAGTCTATGGTGCACCTTGGCTCTTCTGCGTTCACCTCTAGTATAAGGATGTTGCTTGTTTGCAAGGGGAATGCAAATTGGTTGCATCTCATTTCAGAGCTAAAAGTCAAGTCCCTTGGCTGGACACTTCTTTGATTTCTATTTCACCTACAAATTATACTTTTTTTTTTTGTTTTTCCTAAGATAAAAGTATTTTTAAATAGTTTTTTTTAAAATTATCTTTATTTAAAATATATTTTATTAGAGGGATTTTTATTTTGCTTTTTGGAAATTTTATTACTACTGTGAAATCACAGTCTACAAACATTAGTGTTTGATTCATGTCAAGGATCAATCCTGGATTGTAAATCTAAGTAGTGTTTCAAATTTAAAATGAAATTAGTTGGTTTATTCACCCTCTAATTTGCATCAAACTGAAGAAAGCTGGAAGTGTATTATTTACCATTGTAAAATAAAGCTAATCTGTTTGTAACTTGAGGATTTATTTGCAATTTTGAAAGTCTAAGCAGAGCATCAATTACATTTTTTTGGTTTAAAACCTCTGAAATAGAGGTTTTAAAGGAAGACTGCCTTGCTAAAGGGACATTGCAGGAAGGGGTTCACATTTGCAGTATAGTGCAGTTTTTCCTCCCTGAAGAGAACACTAAGAGACAAGATAAGTTGTTTTATGCTGTTAATTTTATTGTAATTTAAAAGTCAGCAAGCTTTCATTTAAACTTACCTATTGTATTTGTACTGTAATCAAGCAAACAGGTCATTCCTTATTCTTCATTAAAAATACACTGGCTTGCAAATGTTTCCATGTTTTCATAGCTAAGATATACTACTCACATACTGATAAGCTTTCAATTCAGCTTCTTAATTCTGATGTCACACTTCATTTTCTATTTTCACTAAGATATAAGTAAATACTCACTATTCCAAAACAGTTTACAACAGGTTGTAAGACAAATTCAAGTAAAACGAAGAAAGAAGAAAAATGTTTTTGTGAATTCTTTATTTTCCTTTATCTATTAAACTGTCTTTATCTCAACCCAAGAGTTTTGTCACTTTTACTCTTCAGATTCTCTCTCCCATCCCACTGGGGAAAGTGAGCAAGCATCTGTGTGGGGCTTAGCTGCTGGCCTCCACCCAGGCCAACTTTTAGACAGAGGGCAGTGGAGATCACATTAAACAGCAGATAACTACAGAAACAAATGGAAATACATATAATGGACAAAATTTCAACTACTAAATAGCCATGGCTGTCATTAACTGTTGGGAGTTAAATTATCTGACTGAACACTCAAGGTTTTCCCCTCTAGTTCTGAAATTCAAATTTGCTATGAAAATATTAAGTCTAATATCCGTAGATCAAGTTTAAAATCACAAATCACTCTGGTAAGACTCATAAACCTCAAATATATTTAAGAGTAAAAATCTATCAAAGATTCACTTACAAGGAAATGCCTGGGTTTTGCTTTCACGTGTCTATTAAACAAGAAAAATTACTAATTAATTTTAAATGACACTTTCTGTATTTTGAGTAGAAGCTGTTTGCTTTCTGGTTTGTTTGATATTTTTTGTGGGTAATTTTGTGTGGAATTTGTTGGGGTTTTTTAAGTTTGTTTGGACTTTGGATCAGGGTCAATCAAAAGCAAAGAAATAGCATACCAACTTCAGCAGTCATAGCATCATGGAACTGAACCAAAAATAAATCTCATGTGGCAGTTTCTATAATTATCACTCATTTTTATTACATGTCAATCTTTTGAGTTGTGCAGTAAACAAAAACATACAACTGTGTTCAGTTACAAGTCCCAAATACTTTTTTTTTTTAAATTTGATCTTCAAGTATAATTGTAGGTCTATTGTACTACAGTCTAGCATGCTATTTTTCCTGTGTGACTGCACAAAAGTGTGAAACAAAAATGCCAGCAAGCAAAACCATGTGTCTGATCAATCCACTATTTAAAGTGTAGGTTTTGTTTAATACTGTGTTTATCAGGAAAAGACAAATAACATTATGCTCTGTAATTAATACAGTTTAGTCTTTTCATCTGCAAAGGATACATTGTAAAAGAGCACCACTGGCAAAATACAATTTATATGAAACATTTATTAAATCTTATCTGTACTGGAGAAACATTGCAAATAACAAAATATTGCAATGTACAGATCAGAACATAGGCTGCATATGCAGACTATTAATGTTTCAAGATACATAATAAGCTAAGTTACAGGGGGAAAACCTTCAATTGGATTAATTTCCCAATCCAAATGCCTAACAACAAAAATTAAGGTCAGTACAAAAGAAACAGTAGAAATTCACAGCTGAGTGGGAAAAATAAGCAGGAGAGGGAAAAATCACCCCTCTTACCAGTACTGGGCATTTATAATTATAGAATCATAGAATCAACAGGGTTGGAAAACACCTCTGAGATCATCAAGTCCAACCCTTGATCCAACACTGCCGTGGTTACTAGACCATGGCACTAGGTGCCACATCCAGTCCATCTTAAAAACCTCCAGGGACAGTGAATCCACCACCTCCCTGGGCAGCCCATTCCAATGTCTGATTACTCTCTCTGTAAAAAATTTCTTCCTAAAGATCCAACTTAATCCTTCCACCCAAAAGGCTGTGTTAAAGCCTTGAAGATAGATGATTTTTTCTTAATTTAAAGATAGTATATAACATTTAGACTGTTGCTACTAACAGTTTCATGCTTTAGTTTTCTAAGTTTATCTCTTATATAACCCTAGAAAGATTAGACTGTAAATCAAAGGGATTTCAGAAAAAAGATCTTGAGAAAACTTGTACAGTGAGTTAGAAAACTTGAAGGCAGTCAGCCAGCACCAGTTTAAAGACTTGGAACAATTTCTCTCCAGAGGCTCATATCCTCAAGAAAGATTTCACAGAGAATCTGTACCTCAAATCACATTTCACAGACTCAGTACAGTTGTGGAAGACAGCAGATATCTTGCACACATGGAGAATCAAAACACACACCTTATAGCCTGAATTTGTCTCTGAAGAAGTTGTTAGCTTTAGCCAGAACATAAAACCCAAAAAATACCACCAAAACACCAATCACAACCACCAAGTTAATTTTAACGTCTCACAAATTTGTTAGAATAGCTATTCTTCACTTATTCATAAGAGGTCATATAACCTGTCACTACACTCAGTTATCTAAACATAGGCATCTGCTGCCACTTTAGATAAATGTCCTAGGGCAACCTGCCTGATCTCAGACTGACGTTCAGGACAGTTTCTCCTATGCCCTGTGCCATATCTGCCAGGGCCATGTAGATCTCCAGGACAGCCCAGGACATCTCAAATAGCACTGGTTACTTATGTTTAGACAACTAAATTAGAGCTCAAAAGTCTTATACAAGGACAGTGGGGGAAAAGCAGCAAAGCTTTCTTAAGACCTGGGGTTTCTGGACACCAAATATTTGTCTTTAATGCTAACAAAATTCTCAGCAACCAAAGCTTTCTGTATTCCTACACAAGAGTATCCACACTAATTTAAAAGACTGTTACAGTCTGAAAGACTCATTCAGAACACTTTACATCTTGCTATTTTATAGTAAGGCTGCTTCCTTCTTGTAGAAAAGCTGTGTACTGCTTGCAAATAAATGTTGAGAGACAGCTACAAAACCAATATGTAGATGGCAGCTTAAATCTTCATTGCTGCACTCATGAGCTCTGTGCTAGTAAGTAGTATAATTAAAAGAAACATAATTAATGATGAATATCTTGCTTAAGGTAATGAAAAAAATTAATACTGTAATCTGAAAGGTAGTTGAAAGTGGACTGAACTGAGTCACTTTTGCCATTCTCTTTCATGACCCAAACTCACACAAGGAAACAAAAACATCACTTGACTTTAGCTGATGCAACACACGCTATTGACATCAGCTTTGCAACAGTCACTCCTGGGCACCAGTTAATCATTTTCAAACTAAAGCCCGGGGATGGCAATTCCTCTGAAGGATTTCAGCTGCTCACAAGCAATGAAAACCAACTAAGATAGCTTTTATCCTTTTATAAAATCATACATATGTGAAAGAAAGCTCCAGAGGCCATTGAGTCAACCCTTGCTTAGGGGAGGTCTAGTGCAGGTCACTCACAGCTTTGGGACATCATGTTTCGGGTATCTCAAAAGACAGAAATTCTACAACTTGAGTAACCTGGTCCAGTGTTTGATGACCATCAAGCTTAAAAGGTTTTTTCTCACATGGGTTTAGAGTGTCCCATGTTGAAATTTGTGCCCAAAGCCTCTCATCCTTCCACTGAGCACAATAAAAAATCTGGCTTCAGTCAATTCTACAGTGCCCACAGCAATCAGTTTTCCTTTTGGTCTTCTCTTCTAAAGGCTGAAGAAATAATACATCCTAACATGAGAAACCTTCCATCCACCTGACATTCTGGTATCCCTCTGCTGTGCCTCTTCTAGAGGCCTGTCTGTGCCTGCCTTGTACTGGGTAGCCCAGACTGGCCACAGTACTCCAGCTGCAGCCCCACAGGTTGGGGGGGGGGGGGGGAAGAGAAATCACACTCCTTATCTTCCAGTTCAGTAAGTGGGCAGTTGTCTTTGCTATAACAGCACATAGACAAGTTGTGTTCAAACTATTGTCTTTCCTGCTGCTGCTACTACTGCCAGCCTGTGCTGTCACACAGGGTTGTTCTCTCCCAGATGCAGGCCTTGCACTTGCCTTAGCTGAATGTCATGAGGTTCTTGTCAGCCTGCCAAAGTCCCTCTGAATAGCAGTCTTGCCTTCCAGTGCAACAACCAATTTGTTATCATCTCCAAACTCACTGAGAATACTCTCCATCATCCAGGCTGCTAATGAAGACATCAGGTATTACTGTCCTCAGTTCAGCTCCATCACAGGTAACCAACTGCCAGCTGAACTTTGTACTGTATGATACATCATCGAGATCAATGGCCCAGCCACGTTATTGCCCACTCACACAGTCTGTATCTCAGCAGTTTGGCTATACAGATATCAATGGAGATCATATCACAACCCTTTAAAAAGTCCATATACAATATAAAAATTTGAGTTAATTAAAAAATACAGATAGACTTTACTCCCTGAAAACACTATTGTTGATACACCAGAACTGAATGGTTGCCATTTAACGTTAAGATACTTCTTTACCACAGAGAATGAAGTATAAGTCATGCAGAAAATACTAAAATTCCTCCAATCAACACTGTCAATTCCCACATATGTAACTCAGTTCCACAGCTTCTGTGTTACAAAGCCACTACAAGTCATGTTAAGTCCTGTCTATTTGACATTTAGGATCATTTTTATTCTCATTACCAGTTTTTGTGACTAGCAGTTAACAGCAGTTTATGAATAATGACAACAAATGTGTATTAAGTATATATAATAACACAGGTTTTCTTTTTTCCCCTATTTCAGTTACTCTGCAAAGCAGTGCATATCAGTAAAATGTTTTCTAAGAGTTCATCTGTAAAAAATCATTTCATACGCTTAAGATTATGGCAGCAGATTCATGCTAGAAGAATTTGACTGAAAAGTCTTACCACTTTCCTGTCTAATTTTAGGAATTCAAAAATACTATTACATACACAGAAGTCTGAATAAAAGATTGCTCGCTCTAGAAAATAGTAACCCCAACTACACTGTGCAGAAGAACATTAGATACCCAAGGTAAAAGCTCTAACAATAAATGGAATACATGAGAAACAGCACTTTATGAACTAAAAACAAATGAAAATTTTGTTCTGAAAAAAATAAGTTTCCCTTTAGTGTTTGTTCACTTTTCAAAATAAAGTCCCCAAAAAGTGAGACAGCATGTTGGCTTAACACAAAAGGATAAATTATTAAAAGCAACAGTTGTACTGTATTTCAGCCCTCCTATATTTGCAGATGACATCATCAGCAGGAGCTTGAAGCATCTGTCAGATCTGGACAAGAGTTCAAATAATCAGGACACAGAGGAGATGGCCGGACACTGACAAAGAGAAGTTCAGCTGAAGGAGAACTCAAATCTAAAACTGGAAATGGAATAAGTGACTAACTGGTAGCACACTAAAGAAAACAATGTGTCTGGAGAGCACAGTGAAATACAAACTATACGAGCATATAAAATGCTGTCAAAACCTTACAACTCATTTTGGAATTACTTAAACAAGTGCTACCACACGGGGAAAGAACTACTCTGTCCTCTCTCAGAGCACTAATGTCCCAATTAAATGCTATAGTTTAAATAGCATATAGACAAAAATCTAGTAAAGAAACTTAGAGAGTGTTTTTATAAACTTGTATGAAGAAGTTGTAGGTAGATTTTAGTACAAAATTATCGCTATGAAGAGGAAAAAGAAAGACCCCCAATTTAATACGTATTTGAGAAAAATAGAGCATGTAAAAGAAACTAAGCCACGCGGTTTTTTCCTTATATTTACAGTGATACATGGTATCCCCATTCAAGTTAAAGAAATATTCAAAGAGTCAAAAGCTTCAATAATTGAGAGTGTAACCAGTATATGGAAAACTTCCACCACTCTACATGTCCAAACATAAGCCTACATTAGATATCTATTATGAGAATGTGTTTAGCACATGATAGCTAATGAGGAACCCAGGGCTTTTCTGTTTGCTTGTTTGGTAGAGGGGTTTTTTGGTTTGGGGTTTTTTTGCAGGGGGTGGTTTTTTCCATTTGTTTTTAATTGCAACCTTTTCTGTCACCAGTTTACATCACTTTGAAGGATCTTATTCTTGTAAATTATAATCTTAATATGTATAGTGGGATATTTTTGATTTACATTAAAGACCAAGAAGTGAAGAAGGAAAAGCAACCCTAAACAACTGAACAAAAAACCCAAACAACTTAGGTACCTGGGGGAAAAAAAAGAAAAAGACACCTTCACTGCTCTGAAACAAAAAATATTATCACAAGCCCAGAACTACACAGCTTTGACATGTGTTGATTCTTCTGGAAACACAGTCACAAGCCATGTGTTCTTAATCATTTAAACAATTAACTGATTTCTTCTTTCTCCTGTCCTCCCTTTCAACCACTAGGACTAAAACCATTAAGGAATTTTAACAAAAGGTATTCTCAACATAAGTACAATCTACAAAATGCATGCATATGAAACTGTAGTCAACAGAACTTCTGAATTACGTAGCTCTAAAGTCAAGCTACATTGCTATGTATTTAATCTCAACTACTACCACCATTTCAATATCAGCATATATACTTTAAAGTTAATTTTTTGCCTGTTTTGACTCACATCAAAAGAAAGTTGACAAAAAGACTGTACCCAAAAAATACATGTCTGCAATTACTTCACTGCAGTAATTAGGATGTGTTTAAATCCAACTTGATCAAGTTGGATCCCAAGTACTGCCTTTAGTTTGGAAATCTTGCAACACTTGCAGTTCCTCCAAATGAGTTATCCAATTGCATCCCAACTCTACGTCAAGATAAGTCTTAAACACAATGAATCCTTATGTTTTTCTCAGAAAAAAGAACTGGACAAACTGGCCAGAGAGAAACTGTAGTAAACTCCACCAGTTTCCCAACACAAAAGAATCAGGGAATCAGAACCTCAGGACACACCAAAGAATACCGCTGAAAGTAACTCTAAAAGGTCCAAAGGTTTTATGCAGTAAAGTTTGATGTTTGTTTATTTTCAAAAATCCACTTACCCAGGAGTTTCAAAAAGCAGCTATCACAAAGAAGATGAAACATTGCTAGATCAGGTGGTTCACTCAGACTACATACCTGCAATAGGTCTCCTTCATCAAAACGCAGCATTTCTATTATGCCATCCGACTGGATGAAAGCTGCAAAGAAAAACAAAAAACTAAGAAACTTAACAAAAAACCATTTAATTATTAAATAAAAAGAGCGACTTATAACATCCAAAATCTGCTATACCTCATTCTGTACATAGACCTGTGACTAACCAAAATAACAATGCAGAGTCTAACAAACACCAAACAATCAAAAAAATAAAATCAGTGACACTGATTTTCCTTGGAGAAGTACACACTTGGCAAATCAGTATTTTGGTATAAAAATATTTAACTCCAAAGGGGACAATAACCTCTAGGGTCCCGAAAAAGATTGGTGGTAACAAGGTTACTCCACACTTCAATAAAACAACTCAAGTTAATACATCTAAGCCCACAAAGAGTTCAGACATTTACAAACAGAATTTCTGTTTCATTTATACACCAAAAATCTTAACAGTACATCTGGAAAGCCTTGTTCACATTGTTCCCTAATCCTTGGCATGGCAACAACTCTCTCCATCTTAAAAGTAACATTAAAATATGAAAAAGTTCAGAAGTATTTGCACCATAAAACTAAATTCTATGAAAATTCAAGCCTCAGTCACATATAGGATCCTCAAATCCTCTACTTATTTCCTCTAAATGTTTGGACAGGCAAATTTTTTTTCAATTCCTCTCAAAATGCAGGGAATGCTACTTTCTTTTAAAGACAAAGAAATAAGGGCAATGCTCTTCCCGTAAAATATATTAATGCGTACAAGAATGAATATGATTTAAAGAGGAAACAGAAGTTCGAATTGTTCTACATCTTACTCCTCAAAAGTCTACTGAGGCACACAAAAAAGCAGGTCTTCAGAATAAAATACAGGAACAACCTCAGACCAGAAAACTGTATTAAAAAAACCCAACAAAACCAAAACCCTATAAATAACTCCTTCTGTACCCTACGTTCTTTTTCCATGACTGTCTTTACCATTCAGCCAGATGAAGCTGAGTGAGTGGCAATATGCCCCTCTTTCCGAAAGAGGAACAACTTCAACAGGAAGAAGTTAGATTTCCCAGCACACAGAAAGCACAGTGTGCGCTTCTGGAAGATGGATTTTGAATCCCAGTCTGAAAAAGGACCTTTAAACCTTCAAAAGTAGCCCAGCTCAGGCTGAGTGTGAAAATCACCCCAGAGGGGAAAGGGGGCATTCAGATTATAAACAATATGCCTGTCCTGCAATATTAATAGTGGCATGAACAGTCCTAGTCAGTCATGTCAGCAATATCGTAGAGGGTTTTTTTGTGTTTGTATTGTCATTTCCTTAATGCTTTCCAAAAGAAAGAAAACCCATCCTTGATCCAAGAATCAGGAGTTTGGTCAATCATTTATACTGAGGAACTATACAGAACATAGGGCAAGAGATTAAAAAAACAAACAAACCAAACAAACCAAAACATTTAAACAGCTGTTACAAAATCAAGTCCTACAGTTCATGAAAATTTGGGCTTTTAAAACTTAAATTACTGGAGTAGGTCTTCCAGTTTAAAGTTTAATGCTAGAAACAAAGAACAAGTGAATTCTTCTCAGTTTAACTGGCAATACATATGATGTGAGACATTCAAATCAATGCTTAATTTTGGTTTTACAACCACTCAGAAAAATCTGTAAGCGAACTGTAATGCAAGACAATGAAGCTTTGACACATTAGGTTAAAACACAGAATATGATAGTTAATCACAATTTCAGAGAAATTTCATGCTTATCCTCTGTGCAAAAAACCAAATTACAGATTAGCTGATATGGAGGGAAAATTCTCAATTTTTAACTTGGACACAAATACAGAATAAAATTATGTTTTCTCATGTATTTGATTTACTGCAAGTTCAACAATCACAACTAAAAAAAAAAAAAAAAAAACTTTCTCAATACAAGCACACCTTCCTAAGAGGCAAAACGAATTGCACTTCTGAGGTTGCGCTTTCTGTCATTCTCTTGTTTTCTAGATCTCTGCTTTGGAAACAATGAACACACAGCACTTGACAGTGGCATCAGGCACAAGCAAAAAAAATTATCAGAAAACACCTTTAATGATCTATTAATGATCTATTAATGATCTATTAATGATCTATTA
>NW_020884872.1:31337244-31352730 GCF_003945725.1 Corapipo altera
TTAATGATCTATTAATGATCTATTAATGATCTATTAATGATCTATTAATGATCTATCAAAAACCAGCAAAGCATAAAAGGGTATTTTATATAATCACAAATTCTTAATATTTTTCTGAGGCTTTTTTCTCTGTTTTAAATATGATTCACTGTTGGTACAAAGAGCAGAAAATAGCAACAGTTCTTCCACAAGGATAACATACACAGAAGCTCACAGAAATTAGCCCAAGCTTTCTACCCAAGCAGCTTGAATTCAGGCAGCCCTTCAGTAAACTCCAAACACTTTCTCAGCCTCTTTTTAGTTATTTCATCTTTGTGACAACTTATGAACAAAGCAACAGATGTTACAGAACATTTTGAGTAGATGACACTGTTAAAGAGAAGTGCCATTCATCATTACATCATTTAAGAAATGTTTACAGAGAGCAGGTGACAGTTAGTGTCAGGTGAAGTCAGAGGCACTGCAAAGCTTGGCTGCTGGCCATTTTATGGCAGTCGCATCTCAACTGAGATGCTGATGAAGTTGCTGTGGTTATACCTTTTATTTTGGTTTAGACTAACTTTTAAGCCTATGTTTCTACTTTATTGGTTATTTCATCAAAGCAAGGAAATGGCAAGTAAATACTTACACCTTCCTGAGATGAAAGCTTTTTTTTGGAACTGGCTTCTCAGACTCTCAGTTCAGGATGAAGCAACGAGTCACATTCAAATGAGGCAAAGCCAATTATATTTTAAAAAGCTCCACTGACGACTCATAAAGAATCACCCAAATCCCTGTAAGAGCAGCTCTCAGACTCTCTAATATGGACCACAGAGAGGACAAAGTCTTCTTCAAAGTGAAATGCTGACGGTGCCCTTCTGGGTATTTATTTGCCCATTCCAAAATTAGCAGCAGTTGCTCACCTTTTGCACTTGTGCTACCTGACCTAAGCAAGTTTACAAACTTCTGCAGTGCAAGTCCAAAAATAGTCTTTTCTGTCCTTTTACACAAAATGTATATGTCACCAATAGAGAACAGGTTATTACCAATGCTCAAAGACTCTGCAAGCAATTAAGTATGAGGTCACTTGGGCATGCTTTATTAGGTGAACTATTCCTCATGCTACAGAGGAAGACGACTGTTTTCTGCTAAGTCCCTAACAATTTCTCCTGGAAAAACTTCTTCCCAAAGCTTGAGCTGGTCCATTACCAGACTAATACTGTAGCCAATACTTTGATACCCTCGAAGAGTAAACTGTAGAAAATTAAGAACCATTACAGTCACTCCTGCCACATGACTGGCAACTGTTTCAAGAGGGGCACAACACAGCATCTGGGGTAGGAAGCATGTTAGCTGTCTTAGTATTATCTGCCACTGCACAAATCAGCAACCAAGAAGGCAAATTACACATTAGGAAAATTATTTCTTCCTGACCCTACAGGCAATTGAAGCCCTGAAGGCTGATTACAATAGCTGTTAGTCACACTTTAAATGTTACCAGTATGTTCATGGACCAAAGAAGGAAAAGGATAAGTATTTATATCCACAGATTTCAAGGCCAGAAGAATCATAGTCTCTTTTCCTCCTCACCTGTGCTGAACAGAATACTTTCTTCTAAGAGGTAAATACAAATCCCCCTCAGCAGAAAACCTCTATCCTTTCAAGCTCCCACAAAAAGCAAATGTAACAGATTCATGAAAATCTGTAAGAATTTCAGTTATTCTCACTACTAGGGTAGTAAATTATTTCAGGGTTAAATTTTTCCAGCTATAGCTTGTGTATTCCTGGTTTCCTCTTTTCAGACAGTAGGTCACTATTAACAGAAGACAGACAAATAAGTGCTAAAAATACTATAAGTTTCATTTTCTGCTTGTTTTCAATTTACAGCCTTTAAAATGCAACTTCTTTGATTAAGTCAGCTTTACTATGAAAAGCCCATAAAAGATATCAGAAAGAGACGAGACCATGAATGTAGGTCTTTCTACTTGCTCCAGAACACCTTGTTATGCTGAGAACACTTTCCAAGCTTGGTAAAACAAAACCCACCACCACAGCCATGGCTCCTTGTCCCCAAACCACTGCTTTCTAGAACAGTAAATGCACTATCTAGTCATTATTACCAGTAGATTATTAAATGCTTTCCCCTGCTCTTTCTGACATCATCACAGTGGTGGATGGTAAACACCTAACAACAAAAATTAAACCAACAGTGGCCCAAAGAGATATTGAATTCACTTAAATTCCTCAAAGCTTAAGCAGCATCTTCTCACAAGTTTACATAGCTAGTAGACAAATCTTCCTCAAACACACCCCTAATTTGATTGTCCAAGCCTTTCACATTTGAGGTAAAAAAAAGAAAAGCACAGGCCTATAAACCATCAAGTAACAAGAAGAAAATTTTAAAATCCTACACATATCCAAAGTAAATGGGAACTTAGTACCAAAACCACTTTAGCCAATACCAGTCTTCAGATGTGACTGAATTACACATAACAGAATAAATCTGCATTAATGCGAGACCAATGTGAACACGAACTCTTGGTGTGCAACAATAAAAAAAATTCTCCCTGGTTCACAGGTTATGAGGCCGTCTCTGACTGAGATCAGATTTTTAAGGTGGCTTTGTAAACTTTTCATTCATTTAGCCACAGTCCATTCCTTCACTTTAACAGAAATGTATATTCTGGTATATACGCTCATAAAAACACTATCCTGAAATACAACTTAGCTCTGGAACAGCTACTCAACAGCAGCGCATTCATTTATTTTTATGTTAATCATAATATATTCTCTTACAGGCTTGTCAGAACTCTTTTCTTCCCTAACTCTTGTCTAAACAAGTTTTCTAACTTTCTTGTAAGTTGTATTTATAAAAGTAGGTACCATCCAGTCTCTGAATTTTCTCCAAATTCTGAACATATCTGACTAAAATGGGGCCAGATCCATTATTTAAATAATTCCTAATTTACAGTAAGTTTTTTTTTAAAGACCAGTTTCTAACCCTTTGTCTTAGTGACTAAGCTCACTTCAAGGTAACTATAACCACATGAGCCAATTACAATGTGCTAAATGCCACTCGCTTCTGTCTATATAATTGTAATTGCTGTCTTTGTATCACTACTGGTTAAACAGCACATCTGACCCTGGAGGAGTTATTTTTAAAGCTTTGACTATGAATTAACTGCTTATAGATATCACACAATTTCAATCATGCTGAACAGTGGAAAACTGAGCAGCATGTGAAATACAGGTAGGTGGATACAGAATGATAAAATAACATTATTATGGAATGGAAAATTAAACTGTAAAAACCAAAATACTCCACAGATTAAGAAAAATAGAATTATACTGTAATGCAAGCAACCACTTTAATCAGCTTCAGGAATACAGAAGTCTGGTCAGCCTCAAGAAACACATCCCAGTTCAGTGTTCAAAACAATAAATTTGTTTAATGAAAGGCCTGTTCTCCAAGATGGAAGAGTCAACGTAGCTATCCGCCTGAATTTCTGCCTACATCCCAACAGGTTCACTGGAAATGTAAAAGGTCATTCTCTTATGAGCCAGTGAATGTCAGGCAATAGAGAATCACCAGCCAGCAGGCCTGGTTTCCAGCTAAATCCTCTTGCACTCACATAGACTATTCACTTGTTTATTTTTCAGTACTCCATAACAAAGCGAAATTAGTCATTTTCCCAAGAGACTTCACAAAGAACCATCACAACAAAGACAGAAAATACACACAAAGTAGTAAAGATCACATGCAAAAATGTCTCACTTTGAAGTCTTTTTACATAGAAACATATGCTTTATTCTTTATTAAAAACTCTACTGACCACCCCCAAAAGCCAACTAGCCAAATTTTTATTTTCTGTTTATGTATTAAGAGATTTGAAATAGAACCATTCCTAGATAATGCACTTTAATCATCACATGAAAAGAAAAAGCAATACATTAAGCCAAAAAACAAGAAGACAGAATTTTCATCAAAACCCTCCTTTTGTACTACTGATTTAAAAAAAAAAATTAAGACTTTACACAACACGTACTCAAGTAAGTTCATATGCACCAACCTAGGCCCAAGTTAATACAAGCTCAACACATCGCTCACTTGCACTGCAATACCTGAGCACACTATTTCACAGTGAGGCCAAGCTTTGCAGCGCCTCTGACTTCACCTGGCATTGTCACCTGCTCTCTGTAAACATTTCTTAAATGATATAATAATGAATCTGAGGGTAATTAAAAAAAAAAAAGTCAAATAATTTGTTTTTTACTGCACACAACAGTACAAATTGAGTGTATTAACTGATAGCCAACTAATTCTGCATATAATATTTGGCTAAGTTATTTGTGTGTCGTTTCTAACTTCAGATAAAAGACAAGCTCCTTTACACAGCAAGGGCCTTACCTAGTAAGAAGAGCTGTCACATTGTTTTCAGCCACTCATCTCTTTTCCCCTTAGTTAAGACTGATGCAGATTTTTTGGAATTCAGTCACCAATTCAGTTTTTGAAGCCAGCTCCAAAACAGAAAGTGACAGCATGATTCTGATTCAGAACACAGGCTCCAGACAGATAATGAAGCCACCACTCAGTGTGAGAAAGGAAGAAAGTGGGTCTCCATCCTGAAGCCACTGCTTCCACATCTGGCTCACAGCATTTGTTTAACACTTCAGAAGACAGTGCAAGACCGCTTGAAGGTTTCTTTCACAGAGTTAGCACTGACTGGATGTGTCCAGTGAGAGATATATCCTTGCAATGAAACTATACAAACATATGTAGAAACAGAAAAGCTCACTGAAAGTAACACATACTACCAATCTGCTTTTAATTTGTTATTTTCCTAACGAAATTATGTTAGGTGATTTTAGACTGACACACACAAAAAAAGAAAATCACATATTATTCAAATACCTTTCTTCTCAGATGCTTATTCTGTACTCAGCTTGTATTTCCACCCTACAGAATTTGCACTTTCATCCACTTCAGCTAAAGTGACTTTTATTTTCATCTGATTTTTTTGTAATAAGAGTTTAAAAAATTATCTGCCATTGACCAAAATGGTCTATTTCAGATGGTAGCAATAAAGATCACAAAACTTCTCTTGAAAATAAACCAAAATACTACTTTAAAAGTTGCCAGATGCTTTAAAATACCCGTGAAAAAAAAATTTGCTTTAAGTTGGTCCTTTACTTTTAAACATTTCAATACTTTAATTTGTTCCTCCAAAGACATTATTTGCTGGCTCAAAAATGCTTCTCAGGAAATAATACTCAATTCCATTCACATGGGGTATGAATGAGAAAACTTATTTTAAAATAAATAAAAAAAAATAATTAAATAGGAAAGGCGAAATAAATCATCTGGAGAAAAACTTTAGTGCCTGTTATTTTTAAGCCAAAGAGAACAATACTTCTGACACTCATAGAAACTTCTCATAAAACATTTAAAGAGAGCAAAAAATTTAAAAGGAAGTTAAAGAGAAAACAAGCATCTGCAAATAGTATCCTTTTTTCTGGCTTTGGGTCATACAAAGTAAAGCTCTTTATTCTTTCTAATGATGGCAGTTGTTAATATTTTAAAATTTCAATATGTTAAATTAGGTTATACTCCTATAAATTAATTGTTATTGAGCTGGTACAGGCATAAAATTAATTGGAACTATCCTCAAAAACAAGACACCCTATCCTGCAATGAGAAGAGGAAAACAGCAGCCACTTTAAACTACTCTTAAAGCTTTATCTTACTTTAGATTTTAGATTCAAGTTTTAGATCAGAAACTTTTCATTGTGGCAGTAAGTTTTACCACTCAGGTAGCACTGCAAACTGATGTGTGCAAAAATAACATGGACTTCCTGGAATTCTAACCTTTTTGGCATATAGAAACATTTAACACGTAGCAGGCAGATACCTCCTAACACATAAATGTCTTGCTAGCAATGTGAATGCAATTAGCTTATGCTCTGTGGACACTCCTCAGTTTTCAATCCTTACTGCTACCTTGCTCCCCACTACAGAGGATGCTTTGTATCACTCACGGCATAGAAACTGTGAACTACTAAGTGACAGAGTTCTGCTCTCCTCCCTGCCCTGCTTTTGCTTCTCTCCCCGTTTTTCTTTGGTCACTCACCAGGGTGGAACTGCAGGAATGTATAGAACAAGAAGGGTACCTGGACAACACATTAGTTTAGATTTTGCTGTATAACACTTGCAACTAAATTAATACTAAATAACTTAAGAGAAGAATCACTGGGAGGGAGGAGCACAGTATCTCCACCCTCCCTATGCTCACATGCCAACGCTAAAGTGTCCACTGGAAACAGCTATTAAGCCTGGAGGACAAGTAAAAACAGTGGCAAGATAACGCTTATTCATCTACCATACCAAGTCTATAAATACAACAATCGAAGGCCTGGAAAACATAGAAAAAGCCCGATGTTAAAGCCCTGGTGTTAATGATGTGGCAGTAACGCTACTCATTGATTGCTTAGCAAAGCACTCTGTTGACTTGCCATGTGGAAACATAGACCAGCAGGAAAAAGCTGGCTGCAATGTCTGATAAAGCCAGAGGAGAAATGGGTGGAGAAGAACAACTGCAGAAAGTTTTGAAAGAAGATAAAATATAGGGCAAGAAAAATGAAACAAAACAGGGGAATTCCAGTTTTGGGGGAAAACTCCTAAAATATTAAAAAGAAATTAAAGGTGCAAGTAGAGAGAGGGAAATTAAATGCTTGCAGAAATTCAATTTAGCCACCTACAATACCTTGGAGGCAGTTACCCCTCAGAAGTAAATATACAGTCTCTTCTGGTTAGACTCTTTTACAAACAGCTGTGATGATCTGGTTTAACACCCTGTGCAACAGAGATCATGATTTCACCCAATAATTCCAAACCCTTAGGCTTAGTTACAGAATATGTTTTGGAAAGACATCTAATTCTACTTTGAAGATTTCAACCACCCTACATCATTAAGTTGCCCCCTAACTAAGACAACAATCATTTATCTCCACTCAAAATACCTCTCGCTTCTACTTTGACATGCCTAGTACCAAGTCTCAACTTAAATAGGCATAGCTTTGCTAGATTAAAAGGCCCTTCAGCATCACAATTTTTTTCACAATATAAATATTTTTATATCTATAATAAATATCTAAATAAATAAATGTTATGCTCAATCTCTGAGTTCCTTATTCCACTATCTTTTTCCCTAGAGAAATTAAATTTAATCAAAGGAAGAATTCATTGGACTCATCAAATACCAAGACTCCAATCAAATTTCCCCTGATGAACCAGAAGTTCATTTCAGTCTTTTCTCCATCAGATAATGACATTCAGTAGTACTGATTGGCAGAGTGGCTTCACCTGTGAAGATTCAGTCTGTCAATGACAATGATCTCTCTCAGCATCAGATATAATCAGGTTTCCCTAAAATCAAGGAATTTATTAATCTTTTTATTTTGGAAGATACAGTTCAGTGAAAGCTATCTGGGCACATCATGACCTAGTTAAGCTACATGAAAGGCAACTGACAAGGTATATGATAATATAAAAGCAGCTATATCATAATATAAAAGTTCCACACATACACACCTTCCTTACCTTTTTATACTCAGGAAAGACAGCTTAGATGGCAAGAGTAGCCTCAATGCTTTCTATTACATGCTTGATAATGATAATTTCTGGTACCCCTAGACTGCCCATTGCTGGCTCCACAGACTGAAGTTACACACAGGTCCAGAACATCAAAAACACAAACACACAAAGGAAGGAAATGGTTTCCAGTAAGGACCAAGTACTCCATGTCACCTGCTGCAAAAAAGGAATGGCCAAATTTTGCAACATTTAATATCAATATCTCTCAGTATTTCCACAGACATATGAGTTGCATAGATTGTTAAGTGTTACTTTAATACATCTTGTATATTAACATGTCAACCACAGTTCAATTTACTATCACATTACCAGCAGCTAGCAAAGATGGAAACTAACAGCTGTATTACTCTTTGCATGGAAGATCAGATATAAGTAATTCTGTTGAAACAAATTTTTCAAGAGAAAGAATAAAAACTAGGGAACAAATAAAGCCTATGTGATCCATGACCACAGCAATAAGGAATGGTTGACAGGGTCTTGTTTTTATTCTACGATCACATTTTTTTAGTGATGCAGCAACCCATGAAGCTCTCTGGATCCAATTACAACTCCGCTCCTACCTAAACTATATCTAAATTACTATTACCATAGCACCAACTTCACCATGGAGTTACATAGAAACTCAGATTTCTCCTCTCTTACAGATATTCCCATCAGTTGCAACAAAGTTATTGCAACCTCCAAGTTTTAAGATCACAAGGGAGACAAAAAATACAGAGACAGAGCAATTGAGAGTGGAATGGACCTTAAAATGTCACCCAGCTCAACCTTCTGCTGAAGTACAGTGAATGCTGAATTTGAACAATGTTTCTTAGGCTGTCGTTTAGCTTGGCCATGAAAACCTCCAAGGTCAGATATTCCACAACCTCTCCAGAGAACCTGCTTCAATGCCTTACTGTCCTCATCGTGAAACGCAGTCTCATTATGTCAAGCCAGAACATCACAGTGATCCTGACTGGAAGGCCAAAACAGATGGAGGAGTCAGTGATCCATGCGAGAGCCAACCCAGGCAGACCCACGCCTGTGCTGTGCTGCATGTCCAGGCTGGCTGTCAGGCCTGTGCTGCACATAGCCCCTGGCTGCAGGGCGAGCTCAGACAGCTCTCTGGAACAGAGGAGCCTGCGGGCAGCTCCCACTCCATACTGGCAATGCCACCTGGGTGGCCTTGCCTTTATCTAAAGTAGGGATGGAAATTCCCAGGTGAACATCCTTTCTTCTTGACAGTAAAATTATGAATAGAGTTGTTTTCTTGCAAGGAAATCCAGCAATAGCTCTACGGACCAGCCTGGAGTAACCCTTTCTATGGGCAGGGTATGCACAGTACGTTGCGTGTGGACTGATGGGCTGTTTGATGCTGCACAACTCAGGGTTCCCAGCATCAAAACAGATCTATTATCTATGCTATTCTCTCTTTACAGCACTAGTTCTAATAAATAGAAATTTCAATGCTATTTTACAGTGTCTGAGCGCCTTTCTTGGATCAACACAGAGCAGCATCTCCTGGCACAAAACAAACTTTACCTGTTTCACTTTATGGCCACTGTCTCTCAGGCTCCTGACCTGTGCCTCTGTGAGGAATCGGGCTCCATTTTCTCCATAAACTACTTCAATATTGGCAGGCTGCCACAAGATCCTCCAAAGCCTCACTTCCATGGGTCCCTCAGTCTCTATTCATAGGTCATGCACTCACTGATCATCTTCGTATCCTTCCAGTGGGATGGCAGAGAGCAAAACTGGACACAGTGGTTTAGGTGTGGTCTAATAAGTGCTGAGTAAACAGGAATAATCACTTTGTTCAGGGCAGTGGCTACACTCCTGTACGTTGCCAGGCACATTGCCGACTCATTTCCAGGTTGTATCCCTCACAGGTGGTTATTCTGTCCCATAGGAAGGGCTTTACATTTGTCCTTTTTGGATTTCATGAAGGTCCTGTCAGCTCATTGTTCTGTCCTGCTTAGATCTCTCTGAAATGCAGACCTGCCCTTGAGTATTAGTACATTTCAACTCCAGATCGGTGACAAAGCTACAAAGCAGGACAGGTCCCAGAACAGAGCCTGGAGATGCTCCTTGCAGGCAGACTCTGAGGTAGAGCACAAACCACCACTGGGAATAAACCAAAACCAAACACTCTGCAGTTTATGTAGTTGCCTGGATAGTTTTTATCATTATCTACAAATTCCACCTGTAAATATTTGTACAGTATTGTGGTGTAAATCACTGATTCTTTAAGACTTCTATATTTCTAGATTAGTTTATATTTATTTAGAAGCCTCAGATAACCAGTTTCTAAATTCATTTAACATTCATAACATTCATTTAACATACCATTTCAAACAGAGGACCCAAAATCCCCTAGTGGAAGCAGATGTCATGAAAAAGTAGCTGATTTCTTTACTTTATCTCAATATCATTATCTTCTATCATCTTCAAGCCGAGTAAGACATTTTCAGTCTACAGCTTATCTATTACAAAAATAAAGAAATTTCATAAGCTAGTCACATCAAACCAGGTTTCAACTCACAGGGACAATGGATCAAATCAGTTGCTTCCACTGTGAGGACCCACTGTGCTCAACTTTTAGAACTACAGGATAATGCAGGCTGGAAGTGACTCCAGAGGCTCCAGCCCAGTCCCCTGGTCAGAGTGTGTCCATTTAGAGCAGGATGCTCAAGGTACTACCCACTCCAGTTCTGAGTACACCCATGTATCACCAGGAAAAGTTCAAATTTAATTCAAATGCTGTCTTTTAGAGAAAAAAAGATATTTTCTTGAGCTCCTGTTATACCCAGGTAATCTTCATGCTATAGACTGACAAAGTCAGAGGCACTACACTGGATAGAAGGTACTAGCAAGAGAAATAAAATAGATTATTATAGACTTCTATTCTTGCTGAACCCACAAACACAGGAACAAACCAAACTGGTTCTAGCCTATGCTTCAGTCACACAACTTTTACTGCTAGTTATGCATGAACCACAACATCCACCATTCACAGTCAGACTCTCAGATCATTTACAAAGTTTACTGTTTGAAAAGACACCTTGAACTCATAAGCTTAGTAAATCACACCACAGAACCACAACATGTATCACTTTAAGAAGAGCAAAACTGGGTAAGTTCTGAAATAAATCGACACACAGCAAGTGTCCAAACTGTACTGCAAACAGGTGAAGTTTTAACATGCACAAATGCATCTAAATGACTCAGAGCAATCCATATTGCAATACTGGCAATTGTTGACAAAAATCACAGCTGAAAGCTTTAAAGAATGCAAAACTTACAGACCTCTGCAAACCCTGGAGGGCCTTCATCATGTTCAGAGCTACACAAATACATAGCAAGTCCCTTCAAGAGATGACGCTCCAAGGCCCTGAACTGAGCACACTATCCTTAAATTGACCTCTACAGGTGAGGGCAGCCCAGTCTGCTTCACACGTGCAGTATAACTGGACACCGGTGAGGGAGAAAGAGGTCAAGGGGAGGGAATAACACTCACTTTGAGATTACACTGAAGGTCACGGAGAATATGTCTCAACTTCCTGTCCATTGCATGACAATTTTTCCTTTAATTTAGTCCATAGATTTTGCAAACAAGTATGAGACTGTTCAATCCAAGCACATAGTTAATATTTTTCATTCACAAGAGCAAAGTCACAGTGCAAACCTAATCAGCCTTCCCACATTCAAGTTTCAAAACCCCAGTGAGATAGCACAGTCAGTTTTTATTCACTGTGTTTTCCTCACACTGTTCATGATTTTCATGTGCTACCTCACTACTAGAGTGTTTACAGTTTGATTGAGGTCATTCTTTTTGTATCATATTTTGATTTAAGTCAGGGTCAAAACATAAGCATTAAAGTAAATGGGGGCATGCTATAGATTAGTTCTGACAGCAGGATACGACAAACCGTATATGTGAAGATACTCTTATGTTATTTTAAATTTGTAAGCTTTCTCTCATATCACTTTCAAGCACCAGCCTGCTTTTCACACTCATGTGAAGTATCCTGGATTGCTATTTTAGATATTAGTAAAAACCAAAAAGGAAGTTATTCGACTGAGATTAGAAAGAATGGCAGAAATGGAACCAGAATTCCAGCAGCCCAGTGCACTGTTCTAATGACATCTCCCTTCAACTCCATGATTATTTTACCCATTACTTACACTCCATAACTACCTTAGTTTCTAGGATGCTAGCAGAGAATACATCAAGTTATAGAGGAAAAAAAAAAATCCTATTTTCACTGACCTATCTGGTATCATAACTTTGATGTTTAAATAGAAATTTTTGCCAGATCCAGCACTAAGACTTAACTTCAAATATTACAGCCAGGAATTTAACCTAGCCTAAATATTAACCTTACTCTATTTGCACGTATCTTGTGAACAGATGGGTATGTAAGAGAGCTATCAAAATAGTCTCAACAGGTTTTCAGTCAGCTGGCCAAATAAAAAGGGATTTTAAAAAAAAAATTGGTTGTAAAAAAAGCATCCTCATGTTAGACATTTGTCTTCAAAGCATTTTACTGACCACGGGGTTATGGGGTTATGGCATTACTATGGCTTCCTTCAACCTAAAACCCAGAAGGCTGTTGTGTGTGTGTTGTGTGTCCCCTCCCTCCCCAAACCAACACCAACCAAACCAAACAAACAAAACCCCAAACAAAAACCACACATGCTCAAATATAAACTGAAAGCTGTCCTCAATCCATGTGTCAATAAAGAATGTGATAATTACACTAGGAAAGGATAAGCCTATGAAAAGCCTGAAAATCATTCATATTTGCAAAAGAAACTCCTAAGTTATCTTTGCCCCTCCTAAACAGCAAGAGTCTCTTTGAGACTGAATGCAGAAATTTTTCCCTGCCATGATATTCTTTTGCTATGGTTCACAGATTTCCTAAGTGAAAAAAAAACCCAAACAAAAAATTTTACAACCTTCTCAGTCTTACTCATTCCTCAGCAATATATGGGCACTAAGGATCCAGCCAGGCACAAAAAAAGTAAAGTCACACATCAGCGTTTAGTTTGAAAATGATGTTTAAGTTTTTTTGGTTGGTCCATATGCACTTTTCTCTGCTCTCATATCTATTTGGACACCAGACAGTTTTCACAAGTTCTATTTCTATAGAACAGAGAGTGTACAGCAATGTCACTGTTCCTCAAGACTTTGATTTACAGCTTGAACACTCAAAGGACTTCAGTTTTGCTTTTTGCTGTTAGGCAAAGCTGTTTATGTTACATTTTTCCCCTCAAACTTCTTAACTAAGATTGGGTACAAAAGCAGTCATGTCTATCTGGAACACTCCAGCATCAATCTTGTTTCTACTCGTGACAGCTCCATGAAAAACTGTTTGCTGCTCCTTCTCCATAGAAGCACAAAGCCAGCATACTCTTCAGTGCATCAGCTCCATCCTTCCTCCAGTTCCCCCTCATGTACATGCAAGGTAAGAGGAAAACAGTGTCCTCCACCTTCATTTTTCACTTTACTTTGTCATATGCTGATCTGTTCTTCTCACACAATTGTCATTCATCTGACACCTGCTTCTTATCAGCTTTTTTTCTGCTGCAAATCCTCTGGAATATATGCTGCATCGTTTTACTACAGCCACCTTCAACTCAGCAGTCCTCAGGAGCACTCAGCTCTAATCCCTCTCCACAGCTTCCTTCCTGCAGCTGTAGTGAAACGTGTATGCCCACATCTGGGAGATGGAAAGGATATTCCTAGCTACTTCCCTGCTTCCTGATTATTATTTTTAAACTCTGTCTTACTACGTTTAACTTGACACAAACTGGTAAAAGCTAAGGCACTGAAGGACAGAGCCTGAAACACTCTCTCCTCCTTTTTTCTCAACTGCTGTTTAATTTTGAGCTCCCATCTTGGTCTAAAGGCCCACTGTCCAAGTTGATCCTTCCTCTCCTGTGCTCATTTACTGTCTCTTGCAGATTGCTACTTAGTTTGTAGCTTAAGACCAGTGGGACTGGATCTCAAGTCCCTTTTATCTTTGTCTTGCTTTAAAACTGTTGTTTGTTTTTTGTTTTGCCTTTTTTTTAATCCAGGGTTTAAAAAGGCATTGCACTCAGTAAAAGGAAGACTGCAAGGCAACACTTTCTAACATGCCATCCACAAACACAGCTTGCGAATGAACTCTTAAGAAGTCAATAAAAGATGAATTAAAAAAAAAAAAAAAACCCACAAAAACCCAAAACACCAAAGCAAGATTTACTAGTGACCCTAAATGCAGCAGAACAGATGGGAAGAAAAATGAGTGTCAGAAATCTGAAAAGACTAAAAGAAAACTGTGTTTTATTTGAAAAACAAATTCACTTTTTCAAAATGACAGAAGTATTGCTGGGATAAGTTTTAAGTAATACACTGTATCAACAAAAGGAAATGGTATCAGTACAAACTATTCCCTTCTCTTGAAGGGCATCAATCATATCTGTTCAAACTCTGCGAATCTAAAACTGGTTTTGTTTATTTAGGAATGGCAAAGAAGTCCATAGAGAAAAAAAACCCTGTATCTTCTTCACAAATGAACCAAACTAGACCATGGCCCCAGCCATCACAACTTTTAGGGTATGAATCAATTCCATCATACCAGTATATGACATCACTGACAAGGCTTATAAACTCATATAACCTATTACCTGTGAAGGAATGCAATCACAAATAGAGTTAAAAATAGGAACTCCTCAAGCATTTGAACTCTTTAAGTATCTCAAGACACTACAGACCACACTGACAAACTCACACATTCTCATCATTCTAAAGACCCGGTATCATATTCATGCTGTTATCTAAATGTTACATTCTCTGAAGATAAAATCAAGTGAACAGTGGATGTACAACAACCAAAATTGGGGGGCTTTAATCACTTTCTAAGCAACATCATTTGTAAAAACAAGCTACTAGGAAATTACTGGAACTGAGTCCTTCACTAGAAATGCGTATCTACATTTATTCTTATATATGCATTATTAGGATGCATTTCTTCCTTCAAGTCTGCTCTAGACACATAACCAGTCTCCTCACTAAACTTCTATTCCATACCCTTCTTATTCTTTTTATTCTGTTTCTTCCTCTCAGTCCTCAAACTCCCACCTCCTCCAGTGCAGCAAGCAACTTGCCTGAAAAGCAAATTCTCTTGTCCAGCCAAAGTAAATCTGTTTCACCTACTTCTGCAGTACATTATATTTACCTGCTGCTTTTTAATGCTACCAAACAGCAACGCTTTCAAGTAGACCACGAGTCCGCACCTTGGAAATGCTTGAAAGCCGTTCTCAGCAATGCTACAGAATATACTTAGGTGTTTCGCTCGGGGCTTTTTTTCGTTGCTAAACCACAATGAAAAGACAGCGTGCCAAAATCACAGACACTGCGAGTTAGGGAAAGTCAGACGGGGACTTTATAAAGTTTGGAGAAAACGCCATCGATCTCGCGAAGGCGCCGGACACCTCTCAGAAGTTCGGGGAGGCGAAGGGGGGGTCCCGTTGTCATTTGGTGAGAGATCAAAATCCAACCAATGCAAAAGCGCACATTTCTGCACTTTCTCATGCAGCTTCGCCCGTCTGTTTAGCTTGGCTCGGTCTCCCGCTGGAAGCCTGCCGCAGGGAAACCAGCTCAGTGCGAAAAAGCCTCCCTTTTTTTTTTTTTAACTTCTTTCTTTCCCTTTTCCTCTGTTTAAAGGGCAGCTCCAGCTCCATTCCCGCCGCTGTCAGGGGAGGAGAAACCCCTGCCAAACGTCAGCGACACACACACACAGAGGGACGGACACACACAGACACACACACCCGCACCCTGGCAGCCGGGCAGGGGACGCAGCGGCGCGACTCCCTGCACACCCAGGGCAGCG